>NW_028234440.1:7130005-7132505 GCF_977035675.1 Penaeus japonicus
TATCATCATAATGATCAAAATTAGACTAAACATAACTACAACAATAACAATAATGATAATGATAGTAAGGATTGTGATAAGAGTGACAATACTAATAATAATCATATAAACGATACTAATTGTAATGATAGTTATTATAGTAATGATAGTGATGATAACAATAAAGATAATAATTACTATTTTCATTATTGTTATTACTAATATCATTATTACCATTATTATCCTCATTATTATTAGTATTAGAATAATAATCTCTCTTTCTCTCTCTCTCTCTCTCTCTTTTTCTTTTTCTCAGTTCTCTTCCCTTTTCGTTTCCATCAATGTACTATAACGAACTGATTCCATATAACAAACTCAGTCTCTATGAAATAGGTTGCGGTGTAAATTTACTTTTTTTTCAAGTTCAATTTAATTGAGATAAAATAACCGTATAGATAATACATTCATGTTTCGAAAAAAAACCTTTGACTGTAAACATATCAGCACTTTCGAAACCTCAGGCGGAGGTTTCCTTATATAGAGTGACTGAACTGTGAGAAAAAAAATAACGCGAAAAAGACAGATGTTTCCTAAAGGCCATTAAACACGTCACAGAAACAAACAAACAAACGCACGTCGAGAGAGGGTCACGGCGGCGATATAGATTGTCATGGAGGAGGAGGAGGGGGGGGGGTGAGTGGAGGAGAGCGTGAAGGAGACTGATGTCTTTCGAGACTTGGTTGGGGAGGGGAGGAAAGGGGGTGGGGGAGGGGGGATAGGGAGGGAGATGTTTAAATAGACGGAGAGACGTAATGTAAAACCAACAGAGAAGGAAAAAAAAAGAGAGATTTAAAACAAATGAAGTGCGACGAAGACGCATCTTGGCAAGGCGAAGGCTGGGCTCGCTTTCCCTGGCATGACCCGGCTTGGGTGCGTTACTCTGTACCTTTAGCTGAAGACACGGCGGTGTGGTCACATGGCAGGGCCACGTGGCTACAAGACAACATGAATAGATACATTCAGTACAATTCATACTCTTCCTCTCACTCTCTCTCTTCTTTCCCTCCCCAACCCTGTTTCATAAGTTTCATATCCAACAGGGTATGTATATTATAATTTAGCCTTAAAGGAAACAACCAAATTAAACAATGAGCAACACAAGTCTACCTGTCCGCTCCTACCTTCGCTTCCGTTTGGGGATCAGAGAAACAGTTTTTGCGTACATGCGTGTATTCCGGGAGAAGTTTCTGGAGAGGTGGTCGTTTACATTACACTTTGTAGATTTTGCCGTAAGATGGTGCATATAAAAGAAAACGGTCATTTTTATGGGGTAGCTAAATGAAACACTAGGTATTCCTTTTTAAGTATAAATAGTAGGTATAAAATTATAAGCATCTTTATCCTAGTATAATCTTTAATTATTCTAACAGTATCCATAATAATTTACAAGGTTTCATCAAGGGGGGCATTAGTGAAAAGGTTGGAGACATCAAAAGTACAGAATCATTAAATCATTTAAAAAGTGAAGGCATTGTGGATGGTATAACTATTGATGGTGATGCTTTTCAAAAGAGAAATGAAAAAAAAATTGAGACAATATAGTTTATGGAACCTATAGTGGAAAGAACTGATCTTATGGTAATATTAGCTTGTAAGTCTTCGGGAATCCATACAAAATACCTGGTCTGGACTCAGAAGTAAAGAGGGAGGAATACTTGAATCATCTATGAGTGGTCTTTCTTCAACTTTCTAAGTGAAGAATTTAATATATCTTCATTTTTATGATCAAACATTCACATTTGTCTCCTAATTTTATGAATCTGAGTCTATTATGCCATCTTTTTTTCTTTCTTTCTTTCTTTTTGATAGGAGTAATACAAAGAACATTTGTATTTGATGATTGAGTTCACATGATTAGAAGGCTTATAGTAATTTAATGATCTGATTTATTTTTCTAAGGACAAAAAGAATGTGAGAAATTCATTTTAGAAGGGGGTATACCAAATTTTGGACCTTTAGATAGTAAAGATTTTAAATTATGAAACAAGTTATCATTTGAATAGTTGAACACGACTTTATGCAACTCTCCGTACATCTTATGTAGTTGAAATAAAGAAATGGATCGTCTTAATTCAGATTCAAGCGCTAAAACGTTACTATTTTATTTATTATATTCTTTAGATTTTGTTTTGATTTCAATTTCTGAGAGTTTGTTCTGGAAAATCTTACAAGTCCTATTGTTATCATTATTATATTTCCATAATTTAAATCTCAGAAATTTACTGTTATATATATATATATATATATATATATATATATATATATATATATATATATATATATATTTATTTATTTATTTATTTATTTTTTTTACTTTAAATGAAAATTTCTGATAGCTTCTATATACTTTTAACATGTAATCACCATATCTTTTTTTCTGCTTGTGGAACTTCTAACTGGGAAGCGGAGGTTGATTATAAACTTTAAGATCAATTTTCCCAGAAGAAACATCTTTTATAGC
>NW_028234440.1:7162505-7165005 GCF_977035675.1 Penaeus japonicus
ATATATATATATATATGTATATATACATATTCATATATATATATATATATTTTTTCATATAGATATATATATATATATATATGAATATATATATATATATATATACATATATATACATATATATACATATATATATATATATATATATATATATATATATATATATATATATATATATATATATATATATATATATTTATACATGTACATACATACATACACACACACACACACATTTACATACATAAACAGGTGCGACGCTAGGATTTTCCAAGGGAAGAGGTTGCTTATCTGAACAAGAGGATGCAACCTCGGCTATTATCAACGCCACCGGATGTCGCAACACCTTTTTAAACTAAGAACATTCTTTGAAGGACCATACCGACCCAGGCTCCTATACTGAGCAGATCCTTCGAGTCAGTTCCTTCGTCTACAGAAAGAAAGAAGTAAGAGTTTTGTGCCTAGAAAGAAAGGGATAGTGTGTGTAAACAGATTATTTTTATAGCGATTTTTATCATTGTTATTATCATTTTTATTATCATCATTGTCAATGTTATTTTTATTATTATTATTATCATTATCATCATATCTTTATCTTCACTATTATCAATAGTTATCATTATTGTTGTTTTTCTATCAATATATTGTTATTAGTGTCATTATCAACAGTAATCTTATAGTTATTATCATTATTGTCATTATGTTTATTATCAGTATTATCATCTTCATAATCATCATTATTCTTATGATAATTAACGTTATTGTCATTACTATTATCATTATCATCACTCACTTTATAATAATCTTCAATATGATCAATGTTATAAATTATCATTATCATCACCATTGTTATGATTGTATTATTATCATTATTGTCCTCAAAATTATCATCACTATCATCATTATTATGAACATTATTTTTACTATCACATTTATCATAGTTATTATCATTATCTATTATCGTTAACATCATTATTGTTATTACTCTTCATGTTGTTATAATCACAAATGTAGAAATGAATGTATTAATATATTTATACAATGACTGTTTTGCAGCGTGTAAATTATTATTTTATTTTGGTAAGCTCTGTTGACTAGTGTTAAGTTTGCACGCGAGACTGCGTGTCACTCGAATGGAAAAATAGTAAGTCGAATAAAATGAAAGCAACAATATTCAGCAATATAACAATATTACAAAAGAATACTGAAATTCTCTTTCTTTCTTTCTTTCTTTATCTCTTCTCTCTCTCTCTCTCTCTTTCTCTCATTCACTTTCTCTCTCTCTCTCTCTCTCTCTCTCTCTCTCTCTCTCTCTCTCTCTCTCTCTCTCTCTCTCTCTCTCTCTCTCTCCCTCCCTCTCTCTCTCTCTCCCTCTCTCTCTCGAAATAACAAAAAAAAAAAAAAAAAAAAAAAAAAACAATAACCATGATCAAGACACACCAACAAACGAACAAACAAAACAAAAGCAAAGAAGAATCCAACACCAAGCTTATACGATTCGAATACCAAATATATTCAATTCTAATACGAAGCTTATTCCATTCCTTATTGCAGTGCGTGCCTTCGTCTTCGTGGTCCTTATTGCACTTGCAACGGCCCAAATTCACCCGAAAGAAGGTAAAAGAACAATATTCTTACGTAAGAATGAAGTTAGATATTATGATTGGTTAGATGGATTAGGAATTGAGATTTTGTTATTGGCATTATTATCATTATCATTATTATCGTTGTGGGTAGGGTTATTGTTGTTGTGGTTATCATTGTCATTATTTGTGTTACTATTATATTTATTAGTATTGTTATTCTTATCATGACTATTATCATTGTTATTTCTATTGTTATCGTCACTGATATTATCCCTATCTATATTATAATTAATTTTATTGTTATCTCTATTATGATTATTATCCTACTACTTCCATTATAGTAATGGTTATTACTATTACTATAATGACTGTAATTATCATTATCAGTGAAAACGAATATAAAGACTATATCATTAATAGATTTCTTATCAACATCATATACTGTTGACTATTGTTATCTTAATCATCAGCAACATTATCCTGTTTATGATGTTAGTGTTATCATGTTTATTGTTATCTTAATCATCATCATTTACCATTATCATTATTATCCCTTGTAGCAACAGCAGTAGTAATAATAGTAGCGTTATTACTTTACCGTTATAATCATTATCATCATTATTATTGTTAGAATCATTATTATTGTTAATATCATCTTTATCATTATTGCTATCATTATCATCATTATCCTTGTTAAACCTACCACAACTACGACTTATACTGCTGCTAGTAGGTAGTAAAATACTAATGACCTACATTATAATTTCCTTCTAATGAGTTTTCAATCCCTTTTCATATGTTTTTCATATTCTTTTACTTATTTTTACGTTATTTATAATTAATTGAGATTGACAGCCCAAAGCACAGTGCCAAACACAGGGTCAGGAAAAGGTAGGAGGAGAATAGGCAGTAAA
>NW_028234440.1:7175005-7187505 GCF_977035675.1 Penaeus japonicus
GTAGGACTCGAACCCGCTCGCAACAGTATTGACGATTCCTTTGCTGAAGGACCAATGGTGGCTTGGGGTTCATAAAGGCTCAGCTGATTTTGTGTGTGTGTGTGTGTGTGTGTGTGTGTGTGTGTGTGTGTGTGTGTGTGTGTGTGTGTGTGTGAACTGACGGTTATAGATTTTTTATAGATGAGAATGGATCAAAGAGAATACAATACATTTTGGTAGAGGGACAGGGAGTGGAGATACATAATACTTTCAGTAAATCAGAAAACGATTATATAACTATATATCTATCTATCTATATGCATATATATGTATATATATACATATATAACTCAAAGTCGGAAATTAATTTATATATTTTGTGTGTTTGATCTTACCAGATTTTTGTTTTACAATTTCAGTTTTATTATCTAAAAAAGCAGGCGCCCAATTGAATATGCAATCCCTACAGTACGGTGTATTTATACCCTCTTGTGTATCCGGATCTGTATATATATGTCATAGTTCCAACATTTAAACAAACCACAGAACTAGACCACATAAAAATACAATAGTTTCCCCCTTGAGATGGAAAATCTCGCTCAAACCCGTTTTCTTCCACGCGTTCATTCTCTCCTCCAAACCATCCTGTATCATTAACAAAAAAATACAATACGAAAACAAACTCAAATCCTAAACCAAGTACACCAGAACCCTCCTGCTATCACGGCCACACCCTCCTAGACACAAAACGCGATGAGATAAGCGAGCAAAAGAGGAGAAAAGAGAGAAAAAAGAGCGAGGGAGAGAGAGAGAGAGAGAGAGAGCTGCTCGTCATGGCTTCTCCTGCGGCGCCGTCACTAGAGACTCTTATTCGTATGTTTGATTTCCTACTTTAAGGAAAAGCTGTAACTCATTCGCCATTGCTTCTAACGATGCATGAATGTTTGTTCTTCCTAGTTAGAGGTGGTAGAGGGAAAGGAAATTGTTCTTATAGAGGGAATTTCCCGTTTGAAGTGAAGGGTGTTGAGGAAACACCTGATTGTTTATCTTTTTTTATGATTTTGACATGTTCACCTGTTATTCTGTTTTATTCTATTTTCTCTCTTATTTCCCCGTTTCTTGGCTCTGTCATTTGTTCATGAGGAGGGGATGTTCAGTAGATTAATTTGTATTCGATGGTAGTTATAGTAAAGAATCTATTTCATTATTATTTTTTATTATTATGATTGTTTTATTTATATATTCATGAACAATAATGGAGTTGTTTTATTCTGTCTATTTTATCTGTTGATCATTACGGTGTATTTGGCTTTATTTTCATGTGTTTTGCTGTCCTTATGTTGTATATATCAATGTTTATTTTTTTCCTTCTAAAACAATATTTATTTTATGACAATGTTTCCATACAAAGAAAGTTTATTTGTAACCTTTTGTCTGTATATTACTCATTTTGCACAAAAAACATTCTTGTGCCAGTTTTCACAAGCGATAACCATTCTCATTATTATCATGAAATGTGTTATTAAAAGACTTGGATTATCATTATCAAATGTTTAGAAGGTGCTCACAGTGGCTTCCAGAACGGGACTCATTTCTCGTTATATTCGCCGCATTCTGTCCAAATCCACTTGATGCTTGCTGAGGTCTTTGATGTATGTCTAACTATTCGAAGTCCAATGCAACTAGCGATGCAGTGTGATGCGATCGCTGAGGCCTCTGCCCTGTGCGCCCCAGAAAAGGCCAGTAAACCTCCACTGTGTATATTCAGGCAAGACAGAGCTTGGGCTGGTTTGCTTTTTGGCGTCAAAATGCCTGGGAGTTCTGCTAGCTCTGTCTTGCAAGAGAAACTGCAATGGTGGGTTTGTTGACCTTTTCCGGTGACCCACAGTCACGTGGGCTAGTGAACAGGTGTTTGATAAGCCTTCCCTCGGTTTTCTAGCATGATATCGGCGATTATTACTAAGTTGTGCTTGCCGAATTACGTGAGGTGGTTTATGAAGGTTTTGGTAATGGGGAAGTTAGTTAATTGATAGTAATATTAATCCACTTTGAGATGATCTGATATTGATGTAATATTTGTATGCTAAGACTTCTGAAATGCGTGTTGTAGATGGTAAAAAGCTCATGGAATTGATAGATTGAGGAATTCCAAGACATTTTTATTCTTTGACATTTTTGTCTCAGATTGAAAAAGAAGTTGATAGATGACAGGTGCAGTTCAGCGAATGCGATGGCCTCTGCATATGCATTGCTCTAGCAAATGCTAACATTTCTCAACCATGGATATTCTGGCAAAATAGATCTTGGACTGGTTCCTTGTTTTACAAATCATACTTGCTGTTGTCGTGATCATGGTGATGAGGCATAAATCCCATTTTAAAACACAAGATGATGAAATAAGGAAGTTGTCTCTAACAGATTAGAGTTTGCATTGAAGGAAACATGCCCCCCCCCCCCACACACAAAAGAAATAATTATATCCTAATTAGAATTAGATTTTGAGTGGAAAAAACAAAAGGGGCATGCACATAAAGCTGTGAACTTTGCTGTCTTTTAGTTTTGTTTTTTTTCATGTGCATCAGAAATTGAATTACTTTCATTTTCAATTTGTAGCGTCTAAATCATGGAATAAAAGTCTTCCAGAGGTAACTGACCTATTGATTCCATGTCAGGGATGAAAAAGGAAAATTGTATGTGCAAAAAAATTGATTTGGAAAAAATAAGAGAGGATATATACCCAAAATTATATTTAAAAAAGTTCATATATCATACATTCATACACTATTTGAAGTGCAAGAGCAGACACTCCTGTTCTTACTTGCAGTAATTTGTCTCTAAATTATGAATAAAAAGAATAACTGGTATTCAATATTCACCCGTGCACTATATTACTAATGATTATGTATCCAGGTGGCATGTTTATCACGTCATGATTTAAACTACCTTATTAGGTGGCAAGACATCCATGCCATGTGAAGAATGACATAGACTATACTTCCTTGCTCTAAGTGTATTTATATCATTAGTTGATGACATAAGATCGTCAAGCCTGGTACACCTACACAATGGGGACACGTACCAGGGAAAGGTATGTTCTCCTAATATGACCCTAGATTTATATCAACAGAGCAGTTGAGCACCAGCAGAAGAGAATAGATAGAGTCTGCAGTAGGTGTTTCAAGGTCTGCTATGACCATTATCTTAAGAACTATACCTGAGAAAGGGTGAAGGTAATTTAAAAAAAAAAAAAAGAATGGAAAAAGAAAAAGCTAAAGAAAGAAAAGAGTTTTGATCCCGTACTGACACCAATAGTTATTTAAGAAAAAAATAGCATATCTATGTGTGTGTGTGAATATATATATATATATATATATATATATATATATATATATATATATATATATATATATATATTTATAATTTTTGTTATTAGAATTAAGAAAAGAATAACAATGTCAATATCAATCTGCAGCACTGATACCAGTATTTACACTTGAATTCCGCAGAGAAGTCGACCAACCCGCTGAACTGTGAGGATGACCCAAATTCGATTCAGGCTGTGTGCCAGGCAGTGTCGACCGAGGCGGGGGGTGTGCAGACGGCCGTGCGACTCATCGCCCACAAGATCCAGTCGCCCCAAGAACGCGAATCACTTCAGGCTCTCGCGGTAAGGGGAGGAGGTATTTGCTTTGGGGTGGAAGAAATAGTTGTATAAAAGAGAGCTCTCTCTCTCTCTCTCTCTCTCCTCGAGCTCCTCCTCTCCTATCTCTCTCCTCACCTACTCCCCTCTCTCCCTCTCTCTCCTCTCACTCTCTCCTCCTCCCTCCCTCCCCTCCCTCCCCCTCCCTCTCCCCCCTCCCCCCCTCCCCCTCCCTCCCCTTCCCCCTCCCCCTCCCCCTCCCCCTCCCCCTTCCCCATCCCCATCCCCCTTCCCCTTCCCCTTCCCCTTCCCCTTCCCCTTCCCCTTCCACCCTCCCTCCTTCCCCCCTCTCTCTCCCTCCCTCCTCCCACCTTCTCCCTCCTCCCACCTTCTCCCTCCTCCCACCTTCTCCCTCCTCCCACCTTCTCCCTCCTCCCACCTTCTCCCTCCTCCCACCTTCTCCCTCCTCCCACCTTCTCCCTCCTCCCACCTTCTCCCTCCTCCCTCCTCCTCCTCCTCCTCCTCCTCCTCCTCCTCCTCCTCCTCCTCCTCCTCCTCCTCCCCCCCTCCTCCTCCTCCTCCTCCTCCTCCTCCTCCTCCTCCTCCTCCTCCTCCTCCTCCTCCTCCTCCTCCTCCTCCTCCTCCTCTTCCTCCTCCTTCATTCATAAATTCTAAACAGGAGATGAGATGAGTATCTGTCACACATTATAATCTAACAAAGATAAACAAGTCTGGGACATATTTCAGGTTTTGCAAGCTTGTGTCAACAACTGTGGACCAAGTTTTCACGCCGAAATCGGCAAGTTCCGCTTCCTGAATGAGATGATCAAGCTCGTGTCGCCAAAATACCTGGGCAATCACACACATGCCTCCGTCAAGTCGAAAGTAGTGGAGCTCCTGTTCACGTGGACTATCGACCTCAAGTCTGAACCCAAGATCCTCGAGGCCTACAATATGTTGAAGAAGCAGGGTGTTGTTAAGGTGAGTTGGGATGAGTGAGTGAGTGAGTGAGTGAGTGAGTGAGTGAGTGAGTGAGTGAGTGAGTGAGTGAGTGAGTGAGTGAGTGAGTGAGTGAGTGAGTGAGTGAGTGAGTGAGTGAGTAAGTGAGTGAGTGAGTGAGTAAGTGAGTAAGTGAGTAAGTGAGAGAGAGAGAGAGAGAGAGAGAGAGAGAGAGAGAGAGAGAGAGAGAGAGAGAGAGAGAGAGAGAGAGAGAGAGAGAGAGAGAGAGAGGGGGGGGTGAGTGAGTGAGGAGTGAGTGAGGAGTGAGTGAGTGAGTGAGTGAGTGAGTGAGTGAGTGAGTGTGTGAGAGGGAGAGGGAGAGAGAGAGAGAGAGAGAGAGAGAGAGAGAGAGAGAGAGAGAGAGAGAGAGAGAGAGAGAGAGAGAGAGAGAGAGAGAGAGAGTGTGAGAGAGATGGGGAGGGAGGGAGGGAGGGAGGGAGGGATGGGAAGGGGGAAGGGGGAAGGGGAAGTGAAATGGTATATGGATGAAGGGAAAAAGCTTTTTGGGTTTCCTTTAAAATGAAATTACTTTTTGCTTTCTCATGCATACCCATACAATACTGGCATATGGGCTAAAGAAAAAGAACAACTACAACAAACTACAACCACAAAAGACCGCAGCCCTCCCTTGAAGTCCCCTACCTCTCCCCCCTTTTTTTCTCCCTAAATTTACCCCTCCCCCTCACTCCTCTTCCAGGAGGACCCCCCTTACATGGGCGCCCCGACAGCCCCCGAACCTCGTCCGCGTACCAACGCCGTCTTTGAGGACGAGGAGAAGTCGCGCCTCCTTCACCGCCTCCTGCAGAGCAAGAACCCAGAGGACTTGCACAAGGCCAACGCTCTCATCAAGTCCATGGTGAAGGAGGATGAGAGGAGGATGGAGAGGACCAGCAGGAGGGTGGTTGAGGTAAAGGATTTCCTCCTTCTGGTTAATACTCTTCTTTTCTCTTTTCTTTTCTTTTCTTCTTTGCTCTTCTCCTCTCATTTTTCTTCTGGTCATTTCTCTTTTATTTTATATTCTCTTTTCTATTCTCTTCTCTCTTCTTCTCTTCTCTCTTCTCGCTTCTCTCTTTTCTATTCTTCTCTCATCTCATCTCATCTCTCCTCACATATCTCATATCTCATCTCCTTTATTGTCTTCTCTATTCTTCTCATCTCCATGCTTCTCTGCTTTGCTCATCTTTTCTCTCCCCTCAAGTGTCAGTGATAAAGGAGGACAAGAGGAGGATGAAAAGAACCAGGAAGTTATGTCGTTGTCAGTTATATTATGTTCTCTTCCTTTCCACTCTTTCATTCTTCTCATTTCTCATTTTTTCTTATTTGTGATTGTTTTCATGATGATTATGATCATCATTTTTATTATAATCATTGTTGTTGTTTCTGTTATTAGTATTATTATTTTCAAATATTATGCATCTTTCTTTTTCTTCCTGTCCTTTTATATAATCAAATTGATTAATATATCCCCCCCTACCCCCAACCCCTATCTGGCACAGGTGGAGACAGCTCTGAACAATGTGCGCGTACTGGACGAGATGCTGTCGCGGCACCAGGAAAGCCCTGCATCCCAGGCTGACCTCGACCTCATGCAGGAACTCCATTCCTCGTGCTCGACGCTTCGGTCCAACATCTATCGGCTCGTGTCTGAGATGGACGACAAAGAAGAGGGCATTGGTGAGTGTGCAAGTGTGAGGGGTTGTTTCCTTTTGAATGGTGGGTAGAGGGAAAAAGGATTTGATGCTGGAGTGCCCTGAGTTTTTTCTCTCCCTCTCCATCTCCATCTCCCTCCCTCTCTCTCCCTCTCTCTCCATCTCTCTCCATCTCTCTCCATCTCTCTCCCTCTCCCTCCCTCTCCCTCCCTCTCCCTCTCTCTCCCTCTCTCTCCCTTCCTCTCCCTCCCTCCCTCCCTTTCCCTCTCTCCTTTTCTATCACTCTCTCCCCATCCCCCTCCCTCCCCCCTCCCTATCTCTCTCTCCTTCTCTCTCTCCCTCTCCCTCTCCCTCTCCCTCTCCCTCTCCCTCTCCCTCTCCCTCTCCCTCTCCCTCTCCCTCTCCCTTTTTTTTTTATATCAGTTCTCACACTGTTTTTGCAGGTGACTTGCTGAAGGCGAATGATGAGCTGTCGCGGGTGATGGGCAGGTACAAGTTAGTAGTTGAAGGCACGAAGATGGAGACCGCAGCCCCACCTATGCCTGGTGGCAAGAAGACAAAGGATGCACAGAACCTGAAGGATGGGGAGATCTTGCTGGACTTGTCAACCCCAGAAGATGGCCCAGGAAGCCAGGGCACTGCTGACATCCTCAACAAGGACCTAAAGGATCTAGGTAAGGAAAAATGTCTCTTTTTTTTTATTTTTTATTTTTTACCTGGGGTAGGGGGTGGGGATAGAATAGTCCTGAATCAACTTTTCTGTGAGTTTGTGTCTGTGTTTGTTTGTGCATGTATGTAAATATCTGTGTAGTGATACATGTATCTGATTGTTTTGAATTCTGCTGAATGTTCAACTTTTCAGTGGCTTTGTTGAACTACATAAGTTTTATATTACAGTTTGTTTTTCTTTGCCTTATAGTTGCCCATATCATATATAAATATAATGCAAACCCATTTATGCCCTTTAGGGTTAGATGGCCTGAGTCTTGGGACAGGAGCGCCTGTAGTGCCAGCTATACCCCCCACTACACCCCCCATCACAGCTGGAAAGGAGAGCAGCAGTGCTTCTCTCTTAGAAGACCTCGGAGGCATTTTTTCCAACACTCCAAATTCCAGTTCGAGTGTGCCTGTCGGGCCCAGCAGCCTCCACACAGCCATGGCACCAACGCTAGTCCCACAGCCCATGGCGGGAATTCTTGGTGCAGGTATTCTATGCTTCTGTTTATCAAGTGTATTTGTTTTACAAGGGAATTTGTTTATTCACTTAACCCTTCTGCAATGGTTATTTTTCACAGGGTTGAATCACTTTCAGATTGCATTTTTCCTTTTGTTTTTACTACTGCTATTGTATAGCTCTAATTACCAGTTAGTATCACTTTGATATTATATTTTATATAAACTCAGTAGGGTTAAGGTAAATGTAAGTAAATGTAACTGTAATGTAGAGTAAGAGCAAAAACAGAGGCTTTACTCTATAAATTCAGTATTTATTGACTAGTAGCAACAGCAAACCTATGCATACAGGCTGCCTGCATCTACATGAAAGTGATTTTTTTTTTTTAAGGAATAAGATATTTTTTGGTTTAAAGATGAAAACCTTTTTATATGTATTTGTTACTAAGGGAGGCTACAGAAACCCCTTTGCAGTCTTTAAAGGTTAAGATTATGGCTTGGAAAATAATCCATCAGATTATTTTTTGAAATTCCTGTGAATTGAAGGACTTTACTTGATCTGTGACTCAGTTGCCGTGGTTGTTGTTGCAGGAGACAAGGCTAGCAGTGAGGAGCCTGAAGACCGTGCAGATCCCCTAGACGACCTTGACCTCCTTGGCACAACCCTCATCAAGCAGAACCTACCTGCCAATGTGCCAGTGCAGGTGCAGTTCAAGGCGCAGGAGAAACTGTCCATGAACCAGATGAAGCAGCAGCAGCAACACACCCAACCCAGCCCCCCCATTTCGATGTCTCAGCCCCTCTTCCCCAAGGACTCCAGCCTCCCCCTGCTAGGAGCCAAGCCTGCTGCACTCAACTCCTCCTCCTCCTCGGGCAGTGAGAGTATGTCAGACCCCCTGGCGGGTGTTGACTTGCTCAGCGGTGACATCGGTGTAGGATTAACAGCGGCAAGCGAGCCCAGACATTCCTCAAGTAGTGTTGAGAAAGTTAGTTTATTGGATGATAGTAGTCTGTTGTGTGCTCAAGACGATAGTGTAATGGAAAGCCCGACGCCTGATAAAGTGCCACCCGCCGTGGCAAAACCCTCGAACAATGTTAAAAATGCCATCAACGTGGAGGTCAAACCTAGAAGCAGTGCTCCCTCAAAGCCCCAGTTCATGGAGGTGAAACCCATGACAGACCTCAAAGTTAGCCTGGAAGACATCAAACCAGGTAGGTGTCGAGGGATGAGGGAGAGAGAAGGATTAAAGAGAAAAAGACCAAATAGAATAAAAGTTATTATCACTTCCATTAATCTATTGCAGACGGGAATAGATTTGCTTACCCACTTTCCAGTACGGGCACTAGTGCCACCTGTGCGGCATCCCAGATGATTTTATTTTAGTGCAAGGGAACTTCATATCGTGATCTTTTTTGCTCTCTTCCAGTATAATATTAGAGCCATATTTATGTTAATTTTTTTTGCATCTTAATGTATTGTGTTCTCTATGAGCTCTATGACAGGCTTTATCAATGTTACACTAATCTAAAATTGTAGTGTAGGTCTATCTCAGCTCGTTATGTTCCTTTTACTCGTTGTGATAAAAGTATCGCAGTTTTATGGGAGGACAGAGAGCAACTTTTATTTTTTCCGTATTGTGTACTTTCATAAACAAATACGAAAGAAATAACCATCCACAGCCAAGATCACGTGAAGAGAAAGGGAAGAAGAAGTAAACCTGTGTTTAGGACTGCCAGTGCCACAGCAAAGGCAGCCAGACTGGCACAGGGGCACATTGTAGACACTAGACATGTTCTGGGTCATAGTCCTCTTCTCACTCTGCTTGCATATCCTACATCACCAGTAATTTAGAGCAGGATGTTGGCATCTTACTGAAGATAGTGCTTGCTAGAGACTGTGAATGGGTGCCATTCATTCCTGCTGCTACTAGTAGAGAGTGGTGCCATCTATGTTTACGAATTTTTACTAAATCCTAATTTGCTGAATAGTACGTCAGTTATAGTAATTATAATTGCAATGGTCAACATCAGTCACTAAATGAAGTTATTACTCATAGTACATTTAAGAATCTCAGAGATCCACTCTCCCCCAGCATCAAAAATGCCGTGACAACTATTGCCATGTATGTCATGATGCCCGCCCTCAGGCCAAAAATCATGCACCATGTATGTTACAATACCCGTCCGCAATGAGTTAATACTATTAAAATGTTCAAACAACATTTACTGTGGCAATACGTAGAGAAACAGAGTCTCGTTTATTTGTAACAATGAGTTGTTTGAGAAACCTTTTGAAAAGGGGTATTTAATGAAACAAAGGATAAAATAATATAAATAATAGTCATAGGATAAAATTAGAAAAAAAGAAATCCTAACGACCTCTTCAATTTTCAGGGAAGCAAGGTTCGGTTACAGTCCTGGAGAGCAATGACATCACCATGACAATACACTTTACCGAAAACCAGCCTAGAGATGATGTTTCCGTTGTTGTGGTGTCTACTATGTCTCGCAGTGCACAGCCTATCTCCAATTATGTGCTTCAGGGTGTTGTACCAAAGGTAAAGTGTTGAAGAAGTAGTTTGTGTTATACCCTGCTAATAAATAATTCTGATTCTACTGTCTGCTCCACATCTTGTCTAAGTCTGCTCCACCACTCCCTCCACCTCATATAGTGTGTATTTCTACTGCATCTTCACATCTTATCACTTCCACATTCCAGGGTTGCAAGGTGCGGTTGCAGCCCCCCTCTTCAACAGAATTAGCTGCCTTCAGTCCCTTCTTGCCCCCGCCAGCCATAACGCAGATAATGCTCATCGCAAACCCAAACAAAGTGAGTCATTCCATCTGTTCATTTGTGTTCTTCCTTGTATCGTTTTCTTCTCTTGATTTGCTTTTTGGAGGTATTTGATTACCCATTACATCAGTCTCAGTACTTTTGCGACCTGTGTTCATTGCAGTGTTCAATCAGCTCAGAAGGTCACTTTTGTTTGTTGTAAATTTTGTCATTCTGTTCACTCTCCTACATTTGTTCTTGGTTTTGTGTCAGTAGTTCACCTTCATGTGTCAGTTTTAAGTGTTCCTGTCTTATTTATGCACTTTCCTGTCAGTTGTTCAAGTGTCATTTCTTTGTTTGTTTTTTTCTGTGCCAGTTGTTCTTGTTCTTGAAATAAGTATTTAAACTTTTCTGTAACATTTTGTTCATATTGGAAATTTATATCTCTTCCTGAGTTACTTTTATGGCTATATATGATTGTTGATATTATATTATTTATAAATTATTGTTATCATGTAATTTATATATATTTTTTGAAGTTATGCATTGATGTTAATGTGACAGACAGACAGACAGACAGACAGACAGACAGACAGACAGACAGACAGACAGACAGACAGACAGACAGACAGACAGACAGACAGACAGACAGACAGACAGACAGACAGACAGACAGACAGACAGACAGACAGACAGACAGACAGACAGACAGACAGACAGACACAGACAGACAGACAGACAGACAGACAGACAGACAGACAGACAGACAGACAGACAGACAGACAATCAGACAATCAGACAATCAGACAATCAGAGAGAACAAAGATGATTTGTTGTCTTCTCCTTTTATTAGTAGCAATGCAGCACTACTATTAATTTATTCCACATTGTTAGCCTCCCAAAGTGTCATTCGTCTGTGGTTCTTGTTACATATCACGCATTCTTCTTTGATCTGTCTGCTCCTTACTAAACATCAGACATTTTTTAATGATCTGTGTGGAACATATGAAAATTCACATATATTTTATTGGTCTGTGGGCTCCTTGCTAAACATCACACATTTTTAACCACTTCGACACGATGACGCGTATACTGCGTCATCGCGGCGCTCGCGTCAAATCCGAGGACGCGCATACTGCGTCATGGCTCAGTTCTGGTGGAATTGCGTTTTCTAGCAATCATTTTATTATTTATTTATGGAATTAATGGTGTATGTATTCCATATGGCACATCACACCTTTTTCATGGTCCATACTAAACATCAAACATTTTTTAATTATCTGTGTTGTCCATTTGTGATAACACACATTTTTCATTGGTCTTTGTTATAAACATCACACATCTTTCATTGGTGTGTGTGGCTGGTAACTACTCATCACACATTTTTCCATTTTTTCCTGTTTTGACTCATTCCCCCTTTTTTTCCCCTCTAACCCCACAGCTGAATGTGTCCCTCAAGGTGATGCTGAGCTACACGATAGACGACGACCCAGTGACAGAGATGGGGGAGGTGGAGAGTCTACCATTATAGGAAGTTCAGCCACGCTCTTAATTCAAATAAGACAGAAAGGAAGGAACAGTTGTGGCTGAGATTTGACACGCAAAGCACGAGAGTATGGATGCGTATTGTGTCTTTGGTAATGTGGCTTGATATGCGCAACGAGAAGTGAACGGTAGCACGTTTGGCTCGTGCTTCTTCAATCCTTGTGTTTTTTTGGGGCTATTGGAATTTGTGTCTTGTTAAATGACACTTAAGTTCTTCTAGGTTTCTTCTTGACCAAAGGAGTGGGATAAGAAAAAAAAATCAGCTGCATGAACCTTTATTTTTTAAATGTCCATATATTATGTTTTAAATTTTTATAGAATTTTATACCTCTATGAGCACACTTTATGAATAGGTTACTTGAGTGTGTGGAGATAATTGGATTAGTCAGACTTGCGCCTGTGCACACCAATGTATGTGCACGCACATTCACACATTCACTCACTCACACTCACATACACAATCATTCACAATGAATTTTTCAGTTTGGTGGAGATAGTATGCAATATTATGTACACAACATGTATATTTCCATCTTAATTTATGTACCAAATAAATCCCTAAAGTTATCCCAATGAATGTAGTAATCCTCACATCTTAGTCTCAGAAGAGCAAGGAAATATATTCGAATTTGGCTCAATGTCTACAGGGCCAATGGTAGTGAATCAACAGAGGGAAAAAAAAGCAAATCGATTTGGCCTAATTAGAGACTTCAATTTTCATGATTCCATTAAGGCAATTACA
>NW_028234440.1:7192505-7200005 GCF_977035675.1 Penaeus japonicus
GTTGAACTGAGTCTACATTAATTTAAAAGTTATCACTGGGCTAAGAGCTATGTTCATCCTAAAAACAGTAAGACTGAACTAAAATCTAAAAAGCTAAAATTAAAAGAAGTCTTTATTAATTTCAAAGGTTTAAAGTTCACTACATAAGCCTAGGAATAAAGGGTCTAATGTTCATCTTGTAGATAATTATTAATAAATTAACATTCATACACACAATCCTGAGAGTAAACACCGAATGAAGTCAAAATTCACCTTTTTAAAGCTGACCTTCAACTAAGCTGTAACTTTTTCCTAACTGAAGTAACAGCTTGGAGTATCGTTTCCTTGTAGCGTAGCAATGCCGTCTCTGTCCTTAAGGATTTCTTATGACAGAGCTCACCACAGATCTTTTTATAGTGACCAACGTACGCTATGGTTGGGCTTACCCTTTTGAGGGCGTAGGGACACGTGTCTGAAAATTTACATGAGCTTTTTGATCAATCTTATTTTGATTTTTGATTTTTTTTTTTTAGAATGATATTATTTTACCGTTAATCTCTAAAATGAAAGGTGTATATGTCATCAGACAAGATGAAAATACTGTATAAAATATATCAAAAGACTGTATGCGTTCGGAATAATTTTCTCATTATCATCATACATTTATCAATTCATTTATTTTGCCAAATACCGGTGTTATAAAATACGCTCGCCATATCAACATTTGGAATACAAACCGACTTCACCAAGAAAAGGAGAATTATAATAATTTCAATAAATAAAAACAAGCATATACAAAAAAAAAAAATATATATATATATATATATACATACATATATATATATATATATATATCTATATATATATATATATATATATATATATATATATATATATATATATCGTGACAAGCAAGAAACAGACGTCTTACCAGTAACACAGGTGACATGTGCATGCGAAAACACCCCTCTCGCTACGTCCATGTCAAAGATAGGTTTGGTGAAACCCGTTTGAAATGGAGCATATTGCTGGAGCCTCGTCGTATGTCTGAGAACCCACAGGAAAGGTGGGAGATCCTGCGCCTCTTCTGTGGGCGGCAGGTCATCGTAAAAGGTGTTCATTTGCAGAGCGTAACCGGCGGGGGGCGAGCGCGCGTCGTCCGAACCCGCTGAGGATCTGTGTGTTTTGGAGAGAAATTTTGTGTTGAACTATAATACACTTTGAGCTATTTAGATCTATATCTTATACGTAGTATGTCGTATGTTATGTGTCATTTTATATAATTTTCTTTTTATTTCTCCTGTCTCACTGTTTCTTTGTCCCTCTCTCTCTCTCTCTCTGTCTCTCTCTCTCTCTCGTCTCGCTCTCTCTCTCTCTCTCTCTCTCTCTCTCTTTCTCTTGTTCTTTCTCTCTCTCTTTCTCTTCTCTCTCTCTCTCTCTCTCTCTCTCTCTCTCTCTCTCTCTCTCTCTCTCTCTCTCTCTCTCTCTCTCTCTCTCTCTCTCTCTCTCTCTCTCTCTCTCTCTCTCTCTCTCTCTCTCTCTCTCTCTCTCTCTCTCTCTCTCTCTTGTTCTTTCTCTCTCTCTTGTTCTTTCTCTCTCTCTTGTTCTTTCTCTCTCTCTTGGTCTCTCTCTCTCTCTTGTTCTCTCTCTCTTTCTCTTCTCTCTCTCTCTCTTGTTCTTTCTCTCTCTCTTGTTCTTTCTCTCTCTCTTTTTCTTTCTCTCTCTCTTGTTCTCTCTCTCTCTTTTTTCTCTCTCTCTCTTCTCTCTCTCTCTCTCTTTCTCTCTCTCTCTCTCTCTCTCTCTCTCTCTCTCTCTCTCTCTCTTCTCTCTCTCTCTCTCTCTCTCTCTCTCTCTCTCTCTCCCCCTCTTTCTCTTTCTCTCTCCCTCTCTCTCTCTTTATCTCACTCTTTCTCTAGCTATTTTTAGATTTATCAAAACCAAATAGATATTCACAGTATTTGTTGCTATATACTTATGGATACTTATATTTAGTCAATCCACAGCATAATGCATGTTTCAATGTACTTACTTATAGATACTTATATTTAGCCAATTTATAGCGAAATATCAGAGTTTTTATCTGCAATTGCCAAAATTAACCACCTTCGGCCAGACATTTCCAGATACGAGAACAAACGCGTAGTATATGTCGTAAAAATCGACATTCCTCTAAATCTATTACAATGACTATTAATGTACATTTTTAATACAATGACACCAGGGACCATTTATATAAGCACTTCGAAGGGCTCTGACGTCGGGTGCCTTTTACACACACTCTCCCTTCAAGCGGTGGAATTTATGAATCGAATATGGGTCTGAAAAAATATTTCTCTTTTTTTTCCGATTATTACTTCACGTTATTATTGATGTATATTTTGGGTTGGAATAATAATTGCGATGTTTATAATTACAAATCATGAAAAATAGGCAGTTTTAGAGAAACTGATCGCTTTACGCAGCAGAATCGCACCTGTTGTTTATATGATTTTATCTAACTTCTTCCGCTTAGCCCTTCTTTGAATTGGCAGGGAACGTGTGAATAGGAGAAGCTGCGCAACGACTTTGAATCAGTTTAGTCCTTTCCCTTGAGAATCATCTTATAATTTTTTTCGCCGCTTTTTTTCCGTCGAAGGAAACATAGACGACTCTCACCCATCACTCTAGAGTTGGGTTCTCCAAACGTTTTTCATTACGACTCAATTGGGTTTTGTACGCAACCTTCACGACCCTCTAAGTCCATATTACCCTCAAACACACTCATTCTCTCTCTCTCTCTCTCTCTCTCTTCTCTCTCTCTCTCTCTCTCTCTCTCTCTCTCTCTCTCTCTCTCTCTCTTTCAATCTCTCTCTCTCTCTCTCTCTCTCTCTCTCTCTCTCTCTCTCTCTCTCTCTCTCTCTCTCTCTCTCTCTCTCTCTCTCTCTCTCTTTCTCTCTCTCTCTCTCTCTTTCTCTCAAATTGATTATTATCATTATCATTATCATTGGTGTCTCGACTGACGAGGCCATTGGCGATAGGGTGTTTGCAACGCGGGGACGAAGGAGCAACTTTCGACGAGCAGCATAGACTCGTCGGCGGAGGAGAGCAACATGGATGATCATGAGTTTCACTTCGACACAGGGGGATTGCGAATATGTTTGTCTATGTATGTATTGTATGTATTTATGTATGTATGTATACATCCCCCCCCCACACAGAGGAAAACGCACATATATTCTGGAATAAGACTATCACTGGACTCTAATCTAGTTTTCATTTATATCTTTTTGTGTAGGGAAAAAATCTAAGCAAATAAATAAATAAATACACAAATCTAAAAAGATCTTTATAAACACACAATTCAAAGTAACATTTTTTACTGTATAGTCAAATAAGGAAAAAAAAAAAAGAAACGAAGGAATAAATAAAAGAAAAATAAATAATGATAAAGTAAAAGGCTCCATAACAGGCTTGGTTACAGAGGTAGTTGGAGGAGGTACCGGACACAAGGCCAGCCGCATAAATTACTACAAATGAAATATCAAAAGGTTTTTACTTTTGATTCTCCTTATTTCTTTTAGTTCTGGGTACTTATAAATACTTATATTTAGCCGATTCACAACAAAATATCACCGTATTTGACTCTAGACAACCATAGCTACTTAGATTTATTCAATTCATAGGAAAACATCTCAGTATTTGTCCTACGTACTCAAAAATACTTAGACATAGTTAATTTAAAACAAAACATCACAATAAACCAACGTGTCTCAAAATACATACAAATACCTTGACTTAGAGAATTAAAAACAAAATTATTAACCATCTCACTCCCCCCTCTCCCCTTTCCCCTCCCTCTCACCCCCACCCCCTCACCCCCACCCCTCTCTCCCTGGTGGTCTCGAGCTACTTATAAAATAAATATATAAAAAAAATCCATCCCCACCTTTTGAGCAGATCGTCAACCAGGCCAGACATGGAATCGTGAAGCGGCAGAATCGGTGCTTCATCAGGGTCGAAGTGGGCGATGAAGCGGTACTGGTGCATGTGCCTCAACACGCAGTCGGTGAAGTAGATGTTCTCTTGGCTGAACATTTTACTGAGCTCGAGGTGTCTCCATATCCTGGTTGGGGGGGGGGGGGGGGATGGGTGGTAGGGGGGGGGTGAGGGAGACGAGGGATGGATTAAGGAGATGGAGAAGGAGGTGGAGGGGAGGGGAGAGAGTTGGAGGGGAAGGAGAAGAGATGGGAGGGGGAGGGGGAGAGAGAGGGAAAAATTAAAGAGGGGAGAAGGTTAATGAGATGGAGAAGGAAGGTGGGGGAGAGAGAGTGGCGGGAAGGAGAGGAGGAGAATATTGAGGGTAGGAGGAAGGGAATGCGGATGGGGAGTGGAAGGGAAAGGGGGAAGAAGAAGGAGAAGGAGAGAAGAGGATCAGGGAGATTGAGAGTGTGAAGTAATAAGGATAAGGTAAGGGAAAGACAAAGGAGACGGGAAAAAAGAGAGGGAGAGAGAGAAGTGGTGGGAGAAAAGGGGGTGATAAAAAGGGCGAGAGAGGAAGGGAGAGGGAGAGGAAAAGGTGGCAAGAGAGAGAGAGAGAGAGAGAGAGGACGATCATTACCATCACACTTTTCACCAACATCAATAACAACAACAATAATCTCCTAACACATCCTCCTAACCGTATCACAAACTATCACCACAAGCACAACGCCCCCCCCCCCCCCCCCCCCCCAAAAAAAAAAAAAAAAAAAACGAGACCACAAACACACCATCTGGTCGCCGGGTGATTCGGGTAAGGGGGCGGGTAGGAGTACAGCAACACCCTCACGAAACCATCCTTTTCGTAATGGCGGAGAACCTTGTCGATTCCGGGCGCCACGTCAGTCTTGTAGAGGAAGACCTTCGCTACGCCTAAGGCTCTCAACGTCTCCAGCCAGTCGACGAGGCGCTCGGAAAAGTCTTGGGCGTAGTAGTAGAGGGCGGGTCCGCACACGGCCACTTTCCAGCCGATGGGTTTCCTGCTGGAGGGGAACGGGGATGGTGGTAGGAGGGTAGGGGGATGGGGTGGGTTGGTGATGGGGGTAGGGTGGTGGTCGGGAGGGGGGAGGGGGGAGAAAAAGAGGAAGAGGGAGGGGAGAAGAGGGGGAGAAAGGGAGAGGGAGGAGGAAGGAGGAGAAAGCGACGGAGAGAGCGAGGGAGGGGGGGAGTGAGAGGGAGGGGAAAGGGGAGAGGGGGAATGAGATCGTTACTATGATCATCGTTATCATCAAACATCGTCATTATCATTACTGTTATGATCATTATCATTATCATTAGTATTATCATTATTATTATCATAATTATTCGTATTATCACATTTACAGCATTATTGATATTATCATTACCATTATAATTTCCTCTTGTTAATCATCATTTACCATTTTTTATTGTCGTTATCATCATCATTATTATTGTCATTGTCATAATTTTCATTCTTATCATCATTTTCATTCTTATCATTATCATTTCCATGCTTATCATTATCATTTTCATTCTTATCATTATCATTTTCATTAGTATCATCATCATCAATACTAAACATCACGATGATTCCTACTAATTCAATCAATATGACCATCTTTTATCATTAATAATACCCCAAAAGGTCACATTCCTCTCCCTTGTCACTCACCCGTCTCCTTCCTTAACGTAAGCCGAAGACTCTCGTTCGCGCCCTCCTATGACCTGGTCAGCGTGGAGAGAGAAAAGGGAAACGTAGTCATTTTGAGAGCGAATCGAGCTGTTGTTGTTGGAGAGGGAGTAGGGGAGAGGGGAAGGCGGGTAGTGGGGGGAGCCAGGTACGGTGACTGTCGAAATTGGACCCTTAGACCACAAAGAAAAGAAAAAAAAAGAAAAAAAAGAAAGAAAGAAAGAAAAAACACTCGGAATATCTGTAAGCGGGAATCTAAACCCAGAGGTTCACATAAATATCTGAGCTCACAAAGGGCTATCCACATGAAAAGGGTGTTCACGTAAGTAGACGAGGATATGGTAAAAGAAAACTATCACAAGTATCATAATTCATTATTCTAGAATGTGCTGCAGTAGTATTGGAGTCCACATCTAAAGAAGGGTATTGATGAACTGGAAATTGTCCGCCATTTTTTATTAAGGGACTTGAGCTACACAGAAAGATTATAGAAATTGAAACTTATAACACTTGTGGAAATAAGAGTACGAGTTGAAATGATTATGTTTCAGGGACACTGAAGACCTTATTTCAAGCCATCTGATTAGGACAGTGGTTAGCGCGCCGGCCTCACACCCCCGTGGTCGGCAGATCGAGCCTCGTCCAAGCTCGTGAATTTTCACTGTCGCCTGGCGGTTACTGCTGTGGTTGGCCACCACAGTGGGTAAGAACCAAGCTCAGATAGCGCACTCTCACGAGTCAGCACTCACTGACACAGGCGGGATCCCCATTGTGCGAATAACCCCGGTGAAGCATCTGCTCCGCAAATTTAGCTTACCTATATTCACTAAAAGAATAGCAAGAGGTCATAGCAAAAGGTTTAGGATAAAACATGTTGAGAATGGTGTAAAAAATATAATTTTCCCAGATAGCACTAGTCATGAAAGTGACAACCTTCTAGAAAAAAAACGTTGTATGTGGCAGAAACCTACATCAGTTCAAAAAGCTATATGATAATATAGATGCAGCAGACGGATCCAGTTGAGCTCAGCCCTTCCTCCCAAGAACACAAGCAGACAAACAAACACACACACATCTAGACCCACGCCCCTACACAGCAGGGTGTCGTCTACCCTACCTTCAGAACGTTCCCGGCAGGGTGGCAGGGCAGGGGGGCCAAGGAGACGGCACTGGGTATCTGCTGTGCCACGGAAGCAGGAAGGGCACACGTGAATAAGAAGGGCATCTGGCGACTTGGGTCCTTGTCCTGGTAATCTATGTGTTCTGTTTGTAAACATGAAGGGATGGATGGGTAAATAAATATATAAATAAATAGGTGAAATTGAATTGGAAACTAATAAGTAAACACAAAGGGAAACAAAGGATTTTTGAAGATAAGAATCATGACTGAGTATTTTGGAAAGATTGTCTTCTTATGTGTTTTTATCTCATTTCTTCCGAAGATAATGAAATTCTCAAAGAATACATCACAATGAAGGGGAGGGGGAGTGGGGGGAGTACTCGAGCCATCAGTGTCAGTAATCATTATTCATCATTATTCCCCACCTCTCCTTTTTATTCTCGTTCCTAATTCCCCAATCTTCTCAAATACCGTATGACCTTTGTTGCAGAAATACTTTACACTCGTTAGTACTAACATTTACAGCCCATTTTGTATTCTTAGGTCATGCGTTATCATCTTACACGAAGGGCTTATTTGTTTATTTTTTAACTGTTTACTGATAGCCATGACAAAATAAGATAAAATAGCTTATTGGCCTTGAGAGTTTCAGTGGACGAGGAAACTCAGGGGTACCTGTCTATCTCTGTCTTGGAATTGGTATTTCTATTTGTCTCAGTCTTTCTCTCGCTCT
>NW_028234440.1:7207505-7225005 GCF_977035675.1 Penaeus japonicus
ATATTCATTTTCATCATCGTTACTGAAAGGAAAAAGGAGAAAGCATTAGAAATGTGAATCTGATTTTATTTTTTGGAATATATTAGATTTTTAAGTTATCGTGGACTAAAAAAAGGTGCCTTCACACGTTTCGGACGTTTATTAATTTATTTACCTAATTTCATTTTTTATTTACCCACTTTTGGAAACATTCTAATACGACGAATCTGCCAAACTCACTTTAGGAACTAAATTATAAACACGTAACATTCACGCTCCACTCGTGCGTGTGTTTGTGTGTGGTTGAGTCTATGTGTCTCATGCACTGTATTGAGATTAACAGTTATATAGAAAAGTAGCAAAAAAAAAAAAAAAAAGAGAGAGATTGAGAGAGAGAGAGAGAGAGAGAGAGAGAGAGAGAGAGAGAGAGAGAGAGAGAGAGAGAGAGAGAGAGAGAAAAAATTATTAAGAAGTTAGGCCCGCCATTTGGTCTGTTGTGTAGTGTTTTTCTTTGTGCAATTCCCTTAGTGTACCAGCATTCTTGGAGACATATTCTTAATAACTGCCGATAAGAGTATTGCATATAGAAGATTGCAATTTCGAACGTTGATTTCGATATGGTAATTCAAACAATGCTTTTACATTAATAAAGCTAAAACACTCACACACAAAAACGTGTTTCAGTATATCATAATTTCTTCAAAACAGTGACGATGTGACAGATAACTTTTTTTTTCTTCTTCTTTTCTTTTCTCTTCTTTTTTGTCTATGTTTCTCTTCTCTCTCTCTTTGTGTTAGTCTATTAAACGGTTGATCGTTGAATGCCTTGTGTATGCAGCTGCCTCGTTCAGCCTAAATACACATGCCACTTCCTTTATTTGCAGTCTTACCGGCTAATTTTTTTCCCTCTATACACAACAGACCAAAGGTTCTTTACCTGGGGGACGTCACTAATTTCCAGGGGGTGGGGGGATAGGGAAATTCTCTGATTATATTTAATTCTCTTAAAATGAAGAGAGAGAGAGAGAGAGAGAGAGAGAGAGAGAGAGAGAGAGAGAGAGAGAGAGGGGAGAGAGAGAGAGAGAGAGAGGAGAGAGAGAGAGAGAGAGAGAGAGAGAGAGAGAGAGAGAGAGAGAGAGAGAGAGAGAGAGAGAGAGAGAGAGAGAGAGAGAGAGAGAGAGAGGAAGAGAGTTTGATAGAGAGAGAGAGAGAGAGAGAGAGAGAGAGAGAGAGAGGAAGAGAGTTTGATAGAGAGAGAAAGAGAGTTTGATAGAGAGAGAGAGAGAGTTTGATAGAGAGAGAGAGAGAGAGAGAGAGAGAGAGAGAGAGAGAGAGAGAGAGGAAGAGAGTTTGATAGAGAGAGAGAGAGAGAGGAAGAGAGTTTGATAGAGAGAGAGAGAGGAAGAGAGTTTGATAGAGAGAGAGAGAGAGAGAGAGAGAGAGAGAGAGAGAGAGAGAGAGAGAGAGAGAGAGAGAGAGAGAGAGAGAGAGAGAGAGAGAGAGGAAGAGAGTTTGATAGAGAGAGAGAGAGAGAGAGGAAGAGAGTTTGATAGAGAGAGAGAGAGAGAGGAAGAGAGTTTGATAGAGAGAGAGAGACAGAGAGAGGAAGAGAGTTTGATATATATATAGAGAGAGAGAATACGAAAGTTTAAGCATCTTTGCAAATGTTAATATTTCAGGGACATTACTCATTGGGATATGATGTTAAAGTTTATACTATTTACAGAAAGTTAAAATCTTAATACGGTAAATAATGGGGTACTGCGCAGTGGAAGCGGGTGTTTGTGTATGTGTATGTGTGTGTTTATGTATGTATGTGTGTCTGTGTTTGTTTGTGTGTGTGTTTGTTTGTGTGTGTGTGTGTGTGTGTGTGCGTGTGTGTGTACGCTCGCTTCATGAAAATTTGAGGTGACGGTAAAACAGCTGCTATAAAGCTAAACAACGATGACAAACCGTCTGTAAACGTTTATTTCTATTATCATCATTATCGTTATCATTACCAATATTTTCGTTATTGTTATTGCCATAATAATCATGAATATGATCATTATCAATATCATTATCTTTATCTTCGTTGTCATCATTATCTTCATCATTATCATTACTATCTCCATTGTTATGAATATCATTATCATTGCTATCATCATTATCATGTTCATTATAATTATTATCATTGTTGTTGTTATTGTCACTACTATCATGACAAACATTATTGTTATTGTTATTATCATCATCATTATTGCTATCATCATTATCATTTTTACTATTAAGATTATCATTATAATAATCTAATTACCTATTATTCTTGTCGTAGTACATTATATTTCGACTATGAATTGACCTTTTTTAACTAAATAACCTAAAGAATAACTTTATTTTGATGACGTATTTTTGGAGTGAGGCTTAAGAGACCTTTGGGGGAGAGAGGGAGAAAGGGAGAGAGGGAGAAGAGGAGAGTAGGAGAGGAGAGAGTGAGAAAGGGAGAAGAGGAGAGTAGGAGAGGAGAGAGGGAAAAAGGGAGAGAGGGAGAAGAGGAGAGTAGGAGAGAGGGAGAAAGGGAGAGTAGGAGAGGAGAGTAGGAGAGGAGAGAGGGAAAAAGGGAGAGAGGGAGAAGAGGAGAGTAGGAGAGGAGAGAGGGAGAAAGGGAGAGAGGGAGAAGAGGAGAGTAGGAGAGGAGAGAGGGAGAAAGGGAGAGAGGGAGAAGAGGAGAGTAGGAGAGGAGAAAGGGAGAGAGGGAGAAGAGGAGAGTAGGAGAGGAGAGAGGGAGAAAGGGAGAGAGGGAGAAGAGGAGAGTAGGAGAGGAGAGAGGGAGAAAGGGAGAGAGGGAGAAGAGGAGAGTAGGAGAGGAGAGAGGGAGAAAGGGAGAGAGGGAGAAGAGGAGAGAGAGGGAGAGAGGGAGAGAGGGAGAAGAGGAGAGTAGGAGAGGAGAGAGGGAGAAAGGGAGAAGAGGGAGGAGAGGGAGGGAGGGAGAGGGAGGGGGGAAGGAGAGTAGGAGAGGGAGAGAGAGCGAGGGAGGGTGAGGGAGAGAGGGAGAAGAGGAGAGTAGGAGAGGAGAAAGGGAGAGAGGGAGAGAGGGAGAGAGGGAGAAGAGGAGAGGAGGAGAGGAGAGAGGGAGAGAGGGAGAGAGGGAGAAGAGGAGAGTAGGAGAGGAGAGAGGGAGAAAGGGAGAGAGGGAGAAGAGGAGAGTAGGAGAGGAGAGAGGGAGGAGAAGAGAAGGAGAGGGAGAAAAAGAGAGGAACGGGAGGAGAGAGGGAGGGGGGGGGGGTAGAGAGGGAGGGGAGGAGAGAGGGTGGAGTAGTGGGGAGAGGGGGGGAGAGGGAGAAAGAGAAGGGAGGAAGAAAAGAGAGGGAAGAGGGGAACGAGGGAAAGGATAAGGGGAGAAAAAGAGGGAAGGATATAGGAAGAGGGGGAAGGATATAGGAAGAGAGGGAAGGAGATAAGAAGGAAGGGAGGGAAGGGAGGAGAGAGAAAGAAAGGAGGAAAGAGGGAGATAAGGCGGGTGGGAGGAAGAAGCAGAGAGAGATTGCAATTCGGTTGACATCAAGATAGTGTTTCTAATTAGCATATTCAAGACGTAAAATCTGCTTCTTTTTCTCGACATTTGATAATGCAGAATGATAACACGATAACAATAGTGATAATGATGATAATAACACCAACGATGATAATAACGGTAATAACAATGGTAATAGTAACGATAATGATAAGACTAAGAAAAGAGAAAAAGAAAGAAAGAAAAAAAAGAATAACCAAAGATACCTTGTTTTTTTTCCAAAGGGCATTAACCGAGCTGTTTGTCTTTGGTTTGTTAGGAGGAGGAGGGGGAGGAGGAAGGGGAGGAGGAGGAAGGGGGGAGGAGGAGGAGGAAGGGGGGGAAGAAGAGGAGGAGAAGGAGAAGGATAATGATGATGATGATGATGATGATGATGATGATGATGATGATGATGATGATGACGATGATGATTAGGAGGAGGAGAAGGAGAAGAAGGATAACGATCATGATAGTGATGATGATGATAATAATGATGATAGTGACGCTGATGATTATGGAGAAGAAGAGAAATCAGAAGATGATGGCAATGAAAATGATAATAATAATAATAATGGTGAAAATGAAAATGACGATGGTGATATAGATGAAAGTGATGATGATGAAGATATTAAAAAGGATGATGATGGTGATGGAAATGATGAAAACGAAGTCGACGATACTAAAGAATTGATACTAGAACTACTACTACTAAAAATGCAATTGAATTGAAATATGCTGAGTCAGGAAACATCTTGCATTGCTCTACTAGATTCCAAAATAGATTCTGAAAAAATAGTATACTCCATTTTTTCATAATAACAGATAAACCGAATTGCACAAAAGCAGAAAAATAAGAATGATCATAATAAGAAGAGTTTTTTTTATCGGGTAATGAAAACGAGGTAGAATAATCTGAGGGAAAGTAAGAGTAAAGTCAGAGTGAGTTTTAGATAAAGGGGATCAGAATATACACTCCAGTCTTCTCCAGAGATATTAGGATCAAGGTAAGTGTATAAATACCATTATTTCTCCTATTTGATTATCTTACGTTCAAATTAAAATGATGCTTATAAAATTTCGTTTCTTTAAGCATTCTAAGCACACAAGCCTCTTGTATACATGCACATCCTTTCGAATTCATTTACGTATTAAACAAAGAAAACATTTATCTGTGATATATATAAACAACGAAAAATGATAAACAACACCTCCAACGGATCAGCTGATAAAACAAATACAAACAGGCATATGCAAATACACAGCATATCAGAATGAGCATGTCTAAACGCACTCGAAACTTTGCTAACTGTCAATCAAGAACCGCACCTGTAATCAGCTGTTGAAGTCCGCCCAGTTGAGATTGAGAGACGAGGAACGACCGCCCTTTTCGTAATCAGCTGTTGAAGTCCGCCCAGCTGAGATTGAGAGACGAGGAACGACCGCCCTTTTCGTAATCAGCTGTTGAAGTCCGCCCAGCTGAGATTCAGAGCCGAGGAACGACCGCCCTTTTGGTCCGCGCAAGAAAGAGTTGCCTCCTCTCGCCTTCAGCTGGGATTCGGAGTCGTTAATATATCCATAAATTATACTTATACTTATGTGTGCATAGTGTATATTCGGACATAGATCATAGATATGTATATACATACACACATATGTTTATATATATATATATATAGATATATACATATATATATATATATATATATATATATATATATATACATATATATATATACATATATATATATATATATACATATGTACACATATATACATATATATGTATATATACATATACATATAAACAGATATAGATATACATATAAATAAATATATATGCATATATGTATATATATACATATATTTATATATGTATGTATATATATATATATATATATATGTATGTATGTATGTATGTATATCTATATATATGTATATATGTATATATATATATATATATATATATATATATATATATATATATATATATATATATAAGATAAGTGTGTGTATGCACGTATGTATATACATACGATATCGTAAAGCTGACTTTGATGTTCAACAAACGGAAAGAAGAGCATTTGTCTGTCATAGTGCAAATATCTAGAAGTCTCTGAAAATGTGCTTAGTCATGCACTAATAGAGTTAAGACGCTTGATAGTAGGATGGATGTTACATGGGCACCTCATGTTCATGTCCCTTATGTTATGAATATTTGGGTTATAAATAGTTATAAGAAAATTACGGCATGGTACCTGTTGTGTCCTTAAACTAATATTTGGTTCAGTTTACAAGTAATTGATAAGAAAACAGTACTAATCATCATTATTTTCAGTATTATACTAAACTACGTCACTAACTGCCTTGTTTGTAGACCACGTTCGAACTTCGGATTTGCCGTTGAGGCGAGGGTAAGTGTCGTTGCAAGCTATGGCATATCCGGTGATTGCAAGGCGCAGACTGGGTGAAATGCAATAGAAAAGAGATGACCGTGAGCTGCGAGGTGACAATGGTGTCCGTAAAATCGGCGAATTTGATGCGATTGTATTTCGATGGGATTTTTGGCCATTTTGTATTTTCTATTTTTCGATTCATTTCTTCTTCTTTTTTTTCATTTATATTTCTATCATTTCATTAAACTTACAAATCTTAATGTATATTGGTTATTGATCATTTCATCATAAATCAATTATGTCGAACGTATGTAATCAAAGTGGAGTGAAATCTATAATATGTCCGCGCATATTTTGAAAAAGACTTGCATAACGCCACGCAATATTTTATATGTAAAACCAATGTTGAATTCAGCAGCTCCTTGCATTCTAATTTCGGCGTGTAAAAGGCTCCACTGTCTCTCTTCTCCCCCCCCCTCCCCTCCCCTCCCCTTTTCGACCCACTCATTACTTCAAATTCTCTCGTAATGTACACTGTACAGACATACACCTTTCGCATACGTAATTATACATCCGGGTTGTTCGCCATAGTTGTGGATTCCCCTTCCTTTGTTATGTATTGATACGGCATTGTTGTCTGACGTTAGTTTAATCATCGTTATTAATTAAATTGAATCCTTCATATGAATTCCTTCCCTTCCTTTCCTTTCCCATGTTTTCACATTAATGCCTGAATGTAATCGCATTAATTTATGTGTGTCATTAATACCCATTTCGATAATCGTTTCTTTTCCCGTTTTTAAACATCAGGCAATCCTTTCTTTTCCTTAACCATATATTCGCACTTATTTATGGATAAGTTATATCTATCTATTTTGATTATTCATACCATATAAATACTACTTGTATGCCTTGGGAATCAGTTGAGTGCAGGCTGTTTTAAAACACCTACAGTGCCACCACAGTTGTCAGTAACTTTCTGGAAAGACAAGTTCTTTTTTCCTCATTCTCTAATTTCGTGTAACATCAAGATCATGGACCAAGATGATAGTCAGTTAATATCATATTTATTTATTTATTTATTTATTTTTATTTATTTTATTTTATTTTATTTATTATTTTTTTTTTTTTGACAATAGGGTAGGTAGGTTGGAGAGCTGCTTCCATACTTCAGGTAAGAGCGTGTCAACCCATAGACATGATACTCGTAGCAAGGGCTGTTCCTAGAAGATTTTGCGGGAGTAAAACCTTGCCAAAAATGGGCGTATCTCAAGTCACAACACTTCAAGCAAACACGATGTTAGATTTTCGTTGCTATTAGCTACTAAAAAATAAACTTTTAAGAAGTGGAAGGATTTCAGTAAATTTCTACTTCGACAAAAAGTAACAAGAAAGGAAAAACAATACGCGTTTATATATATATATATATATATATATATATATATATATATATATATATATATATATATATATATATATATATATATAAGAAAGTAGTTTATAAGAAAGTAGTACTCGGCTCCTCATAAAATTGTTCGGTACTCTTACTGCTCGTATTCGTGAGCCACCAATAAAGTTAGCCAAATAAATAATGTCATTATATGATTTATACATACACACACACATACACACACACACACACACACACACACACACACACACACATATATATATATATATATATATATGTATATATACATTTACTTTATCCTTCTTTTAAGACTTTGAAAGGTAGTGTGTGTGCTTGAGCCACTTCTTTGATTTATCCTTTAAATTGCTCCATAATTTGAATACTGGCTGATGATGAATAAATAGAGATAATAAACAAAATATCAAAAGCACTGCCTCACTCAATTTTTTTTCAACTCATCTTTATTTTAGTATCCTAGCATGCAAACAAAAATACCCCCGCATATAAACAGACTCAAAGTATTTTGACCATCTGTCAGATTCAATGTTTAGATTTCCATCTGCAATGCTCAACAATCTACAATTAAGATGTGTTGTGTATGAAGCATTTTTAGATTAATTAGTGTGCCTTTCTTCAGTATGGTTAAAACAATTACCTATTTATCGCCATTTATAACTATGCATCTGTAATAAAGACTGGTTCGATTGTCTGATTGCGTGCTGTTTATAGGAAGGATCTTTTCAAATCATATAGCAATAAAAATAACTTATTCTTTGTCATCACAATCTTCAGTCGCCTTTTCCGAATAAACGGTTCGTCATCTTTCGTTATTTCTGTTACTGTTGGTATTATTGTTATCATGATTATCGTTATTAGCAACGCTGCTATTATTTTTATCATCAGTATCATTATTATTATCGTCACTATCATTATCATCATTATTACCATTATTAGTAACGCCATTATCATCATTATTGCTATCATTATCCTTACTTCCACAGGTGGAAGTGTGTCGATCAAGGTATCAAGGCACAAATACCACCCACCAAATGATACGGTCCATATGCAATTGGAGACAGCAACTCAATATCGTTCTCCCTCGACAAAATATGTTGTCAAGATTTCCTTAGCACTTAGCTGGGAGAAGGAAACTCTTAAAACTAAATAGGTTCTTATCATAAGTTCCAATAACGACTTTTGACACAGAGGGAAACAAAAGGATCCTCCAAGTTAGTCAGCCGGGCCGGCCCTTTTCTGCCTTTTGGCGGGGAAACCATTGGTCACGTGACTATCATTGAGTCGTCAAACATGACACTAATGAAATACGTACACCTCTCTGATCCCTCATGCTCGTAGTTTCTCTCGAGCGGCCTCATTGTTCTTGAGCCTCTCGGAACGCCGTGGGGTTAGTGGGGATTCGTTAACTAAGAACTGCAGTTTCATGGTCTTGCAGGGAGCCACAGAGGACTGGGGGAGGGTGTCTCCAGTATGGGTTGGCACTGCTCGGAGGAAACGGCGGTGTCTCCACCAAACACGACCACTAGGGTGATGCACCACATGGTCTCTGGATCTTCCAAGGCCCATTACAATGCCGACCTTATCCCACCTGAGAGTAAGTAGGTCTTGGATCCAGACTCGCTGTCCAAGACTCAGCTTAGGTAGGGGGCGGGCGTGCACGCTGTACCGGGTCTTGACGTTCTCGACATGGGTAGCAGTATGGTGGTCACAGTCCTCAGTCCTGGTCTACAAGGTCTGAGAGTGGGCAGGGACACAAGTTCTGAGTGGGTGACCATACAGGATCTGGATAGGAGACTGGTTGGTGAAGGTGGGAAAGCTGTGGAGCTCTAGGAGACCCTGGTCAAACTCCTCACAGTCGATATTGCCCGTTGGTGCCTAACGGCATGGCCGTTAGGCTGAGGGTAATGTAGCAAAGTCACCACATGTCGTACACACCATCGTTGCATGAAGTGAATTGAAGATCCTCATCTGCCCATAAACAGAACACCAACTTCCCTGAAAAAAACATCAAAATATCCTGTTGGTGTTAGAAGAGGTGGCATCGGACAACAACTGGCCCGAAAATCGGTTGGTGACGACAAGGAATGGGTTCCCACGACGACGACAAAGTCGGCCTAGAATAAATCGAAGGGCCGGGTAGGTTTGTCATCACCTGACAGTGGTTCCCGTTTCTGCGACTGTTGAAGTATCTGGCAAGACCCACAGGCCTGTACAGTGCTGTTGATATCTGAGTCCAAACCAGGTCAGAAAATAGCTTGGTATTTAGTGGCTCCCACACCATGGTGACTGTCGAGTAAACGAGCCAGGGTGCGGCGACGAAGGGCGGGGGGAATCACAATCCTTTTGCCATAAGGAACAAGGTCACCATCGGCGGAAAGCTCGTCCTTAAGCTTCCAATAAGGTAGCAAGGGGTGTGTAGATTACATCTGTTGGTCGGGAAGCCTGATGAGACACAATCGAAGAGACGAACGTCAGAGCAAATTTCCTCAGTGTCGGCGCCTCAATCAGAAGTTTTCCGGTTGACATCATTCTGAGTCAGTATTGTCTTGAGGTAGTGAGTGACATCAGCAAAGGTGAGTTCGTCCTCATATCTGGAGTGGCTAACCAGTGCTCAGGACAAGGCACCAGGTGTGCAAAGTGATTTGCCACAAAGCAGTAAAGAGGTAGGGTGAGGTCTTGTCCTTCATGTGCTGAAATCGAGGGTTTTCCATTGTATCAAGGGAGTAGTGGTTCAGGATCGGTATTAAGGGCCAATCAAGTATAGTCTACACTCAGAGAAAGCCCAATTATGTTGGCAGGAATGGGAAAGTCTTTGATAACTCAGACTTTGTTGTCATCAGCAGCCAAGGTGTGTTCTGACAACTTGTAACCACAGAACTGAGTTCAAGTGCGTCAAACATCTCTGCAATACGTGGTAAGAACTCCTCTCATGCAGAACGATGCCATTGAACACTTTAACAGTCCTGTGCTCCTTGGAGGGCCTTATCACCTCACAGGCAGAAGGCATCACCAGTGGTTGGAAATCCCATTGTTTCCCTGTAGCGTTGTTAAATACCCCAGGGTGTGATGAAAGTTGTCAAGTTTTGGTCTACATCTGCGAGCTCCATCTGCCAGTAACTACGAAGCGCGTCGGCCGTGGTGAAGGACTCAGCTCTGAGACAGACACACTGTACTGTTGTGGATGGTGTTGGTGACAGGTGGGTTGAACGAGAAACCTGAGAGTTCAGTTTGGATAGGTCCACTGTAATTCGAACTCCAGACGGCCTTTTGGCAAAGGCTACTGAAGGATGTCACTAATTGGAAGGGGTGTCATCTACTTGTTCAATAATACCCTGTCACCATGGACTCAAGTTCTACTTCAACTTGGTCCTGGAAGGTAAAGGGGATCTCCAGTGATGGCAAAGGGCACCGCATCATCCTTAAGATGTATCTCCATGGGAGGGCCTACCGTGGTCTCGAGAGGGGCAGACTTCAGTTCCTCCTTTAAGACAAGTACATCTTTATATTCTCTATGGGATACCATCATGTACTTGGATGGTAGCCCAACAGGTACGTATTCCAGTTTGATAGTTGTTTGGAAACATCCCAGGGCAGATGACATTGTGGACCCGTCAGCTGTCATTGTGGTGCTTGACGACAGTGGGATATCCTTAAACTGGCAAGATGTTGAACTCCTATCACTGTGATGTCTGCCCCTGTGTCTGGTAATATGTGGAGTCTGGAGGTAATGTTGCCATAAGTAATGAGGACACAAGTAGACTTGGGTGTGGGCATGGCAGGTGAGGTGAGTGGCGACAGTTGGTGCTTGATTTACTGGTGCTTTCTGTCTTGGTGCTCAGTCGTCTGTTCTGTGTGCCTCACAACTTGGTCACCCTGCATTTTATCAGTGACCAATACAGACCAATACGACACTGGGATCCTGTCGCAGGAGACTTAAGTGTTCTGGACCGGTGTCCTCTTCTGCCACAATAAGTACAGGAGCCATCGGCGGCTGGGCCTTTTCCTGGTTCATACTGGTGTGCAGAGGACTGGCAGAGTGTAGCAATCTTCGAAGGTGACTGGTGCATCAGCCTTCTTATGTCCTGTGTTCTTGTCCTTCTTGTATTTGGAGATGGATGGCAGTGGTAGTGGTCTTGGCAGCTTTGTGGGTGCGACAGACTGACAAATTCCTGTAGGGTAGAGGTGCTGTTGAAAGAGAATTAAACGCTGGACTAGCTCATCATCTCGTATACCCATTAAGATGCAACAGTTCTGGAAGTGGAGGGTGGAACCTATAGTGTGATCCAACACACATTGTGTATCTAATGTTAAGTAGCATCTAATGGTGTCTCTATTAAGTACCCTCAGATTTTAAGGGTGGTGGGCTGGGAGAAGCAGGCTGTGGAGGAGGCAGGTGGATCGCGAACGGTGTTAGCGGTGGCGGATGAAATGACTGGCTGCAGGAGCGCCATGAATCTAGCGTTCTCTTCGCCTCTCATAACGTCTTCCACCTGACGTCGTTCCAGCTCATCTCAGCGACGTCTCTCCTCTTCAGATCGACGTGTCAGGCAATGAATGTGGTGTATTTGTGACGAAATATCTCTTTTTCTCCTTGCGGCCATCCAAAAGAATCGACCAGAAAATATGAACAAATGAGTTTTAAAAGACACAGGAAGCATTATCCAAAGTGCTGATTATCTTTTTCTTTTCATTTTTCGGGGTAGTTATTACCTTATCTGTATGTTCACAGCCTGCTACACTCCTTAAGGTCTTTTGGAAACTCCTTGGGATACACCCTACTTACTAAGAGAACTTTTGACCCTTTAATGATCTCCATACCGTACTGAGAGGAGATCCAAACACTGAATTTTAAAATGATAAAAATGTTAGTGTTATTTATATATTTAGAACTGATGTCTTCACTAGGATGAACTTTTTTTTTGTCTTTTTATTTTGCTCCTTAGATTATCCAAAGAAAATAAACATTATTACATTTATTACTTCGAACATTTGTTTATGGATCATGAATGGATTATATTGTTATTCTCGCTGTTAATACCAATCTCATCCTTTCTATTGTCACCATTTTTCTAGAATGTTTTATTGTTTTCTCAACTCTTTTACTTTTGTTTACCGGTAATTCAGTGAAATCCCGTTTGGTAATCAATAACGTATTGTTTAAGATGCAATATTCTCCTTCCCTGTATAACGTTAATTGTATACAATTACAATAGCTAATCTCCGGAAAAATGGATAGAAATGCAAGTAATGACCATTTTTTTTTCCTTGAAAGTGTCATATGTATCATTCAAATGGTTTAGGAGAAGTGAGAGAGAGAGAGAGAGAGAGAGAGAGAGAGAGAGAGAGAGAGAGAGAGAGAGAGAGAGAGAGAGAGAGAGAGAGAGAGAGAGAGAGAGAGAGAGAGAGAGAGAGAGAGAGGGGGGGCCGGTTTTCGATCCCACCGTTTGCACCAATTATGAGGGGAATCACAAATAGATTTCCAGCAAAAGTCTGAATACTCTTGACCTTTTTTATTGGAGATGACCCCACCAAGATAACTAATAATTACTCTGGTAGCGCAAGGATTGACGTGACCTGATCTTTGCTGGGGTGAATTGGGCAGGAAAGGCTGAGGTCAGCGAGTGGGACTTGACCAAGACCGTGGGCGGGGAGGCCGTTTCACAGAGAGCGGCGTCGACCACTAGCAGTGAGTGGCGAGAGAGGGTCGAGTGAGGGCGAGGCTGGTCATATACATAACCCTGACCTCGCATGGCCGTAGATGTCTGGTCTACTTCCCTTCCTCTTCATGTGTAGGGAACCACATAGAGAAATAGAGAGAGAGAGAGAAACACTTTTGAAAGGAAACCCATGAATATTTTCTTAAATTCCTTGAACACGAAAACAAAAGTACGTGAATCCGCGACTGACGGCACAGCATATTTCTAAAACACCATTATCAATAACGTTCAAATAACGATCTATTTTACTTCTTATGATTTGATAAAGCAACGTGTTTTTCTTTTTGTTTTCTTAGTCGTGAAGAGGCCGTTGATTACCCTACCAATCATACTTTTGTTGTGAAACGAGGTCTTAAATCTACAGGAAAGACAGATGAGAGATACGTTATCTTGAATGACTAATAGATAAGTAAGTTGACAAATCATTGAGTGAATAGACATATAAGTAGCTAGATATATAGGTGGATAGATAGAGAGAAATACATACATTTCGTAACTTGACATATGCCTACATAACGACGCTGTTTATAAAGGCAAAATATTGGACGAGCGAGTTACGCGAGTCAGGGCTTACACGTTTATCGTTTTCTTTGAAAAGAAGCCTTAAAAGGGGACACTATTTACAAACTCCAATTCGGAAACAAAATAGATTACCGCCAAGAAAAGAAAAGTGTTGCTGAAAACACAAACACACACACGCACACGTACACACACACACACGTACACACACACATACACACACACATACACACTCACACACACACGCGCACACACACACATAGACACACATGCACACATACACACACACACACACACAATTCCAACAACCAGAATGACAAAGACAACGATGCAAACAAGATATGGCATCATTCTACACCTTTCAGATGTCTTGTTTTCTTTTTATCAACCTAACATATAATAATTAATGACAATAACTTTAGCTGTGTTGTTAAGTGTATATTCTTTTAAGAAATTCCAATTTTGTTTAATTCCATCACCTAGATTAATTAATTACATTTATATAATGTAGACTTATAACATAGGTGTTATGTCTTATCACATATATGTTATAAGTTTTATTACATACATGATAAGGTGATTTATATACTATATAATAACTATGTGTTTGTGTGTGTATATGTGTGTGAGTATGTATATAACCATCTACCTTTTTGTCTATCTATATATGCATAATATAGGTACATTAGCCGTCATTACTTGGTATGTGTTTATCTGTATATGGGAGAGAAAAAGAAAGAGGGGGATGTTTGGAGAAAGAGAGAGAGAGAGAGAGAGAGAGAGAGAGAGAGAGAGAGAGAGAGAGAGAGAGAGAGAGAGAGAGAGAGAGAGAGAGAGAGAGAGAGAGAGAGAGAGAGAGAGAGAGAGAGAGAGTGTCAGAATCATATATTATGTTTATATAAGATATTAATTACAGCAATAGATCCATATACAAACATATGAATTTTCGCACTCTTAACTAGCGAGGCAATCGCCGGGTCAGATCAGGTCAACTTTGACTGATGGGCGGTTTGCACATAGTTGCCTTCCCAAGTACCTAGACCCTCAAAAAGAACTTAATACCTCACACCTCCTACATTCCAGACTACCTTCCCGCATAACCACCGTTGGGGACGGCGGATGCGAACCCCTTCCATATAAGCAGGAAATCTGGAACATGCTGACAGAGCGGGATCGACTACGCTACCACTGACACCTTATTTCTCCGCCTGTTCATACGTGATGTGAAAGTGGTTATTACTGTGATCATTGTGCTGTAGTGAATATATCTATCGTGCACCATAACGGCAGGCTATCTGCGTTATGGAATAACTGAACTGCTCAAACCCTGTGTCTGGCACCAACATCTTATTTGTGGTGGGTTATTAGTTCCGATAGACTAAGACACCCATCACACAGAGAGGGAGAGAGAGAGAGAGAGAGAGAGAGAGAGAGAGAGAGAGAGAGAGAGAGAGAGAGAGAGAGAGAGAGAGAGAAACCTAAGGCAAAAGATGTGAAAGAAAGAAACGAAAATAGAAAGATAAAGAGAGAGAAAAGCTCCATCCCCATTCAAGCAAACCTGCCTGCCTATTCGCTCTCGTGCCGGCGAGTGCGTGTGTCAGTCGGGGGCGGAGGGGGGCCTCCCGGGCGGAGCTCAAATGCTGCCAAAAAAGGCCTAATTCTGCCAATCGCATTACATCTGAAACAAAGCACATCAACACCATAAAAAGACGAAGGAAGAAAGAAAGAAAGAAAAAACAGGTTGTACGTCCTCCTTCCTTATTTAGAGAGAATAACAAGTTGATTTTGTTTTTGTTTTTCCTTTAGTTTTGATGGTGATACAGTGGTCTGTCTGTTTTAGTCTTTTATCTTATGCCTGTGTGTTATTCTTGTCTAATTTCTTATATTTTTCTTGCGTCATTTGTGTTTTTTGTTTATTACATTTGTTTCATATATATCTATGTTTTTTTCTGCTAAATGTCTGTTTGTGTATTTTTCTTCTTTTTCTTTTCTTTTTCATTTTCCTTGTTCTTATTCTTTAATTTGCAGAAGTGATATGTGTTTACTTCCGTTGAGAATGTGAATGGTTTGTTGTGTAACAGGAAACTTTATATATGCATATTTTTGGTATTCTATCAATTGCGTTTCTTTGTTTCTGTTTGTGTGTGCGTGTACTCTCTGCCTCTCTGTGTTTCCATCCCTCCCTCTATCTCTTTCGCTCTCTCTCTTTCTTTCTCTCCCTCTTCCTCCCTTCCTCAGCCTCTCTCTCTCTCTTCCTCCGCCTCCTCTCTCTCTCTCTCTCTCTCTCTCTCTCTCTCTCGCTCTCTCTCTCTCTCTCTCTCTCTCTCTCTCTCTCTCTCTCTCTCTCTCTCTCTCTCTCTCTCTCTCTCTCTCTCTCTCTCTCGGTTTCTCTCTCTCTCTCTCTCCCTCCCTTCATCTGCCCCTCTCTCTCAATCTCTCCCTCCTGCCATCTCTCTCTCTTTCTATTTGTCTCTCCCCCGCCAGCCTGTGTGTGTGTGTGTGTGTGTGTTTGAATCTGTGTGCGTAGTTGTGTATACGAGGTTGTGTATCTGTGTTTTTTATATGAGGATAGGTACGTACACCCAAACTACAAGTACATTACCACAAGTTCATATTACAATTATTGATACAAAGACACATCGAATAAGCCCGACATTCATTTTATTACGCATGATAAGGAAGAAAATAGAGCATTAATTCAGATCAGATCCATACTGGTAATAAGAGAGCATTTGCATGTTAAAAATGTTAACATTGACAAAGGCTGTGAATAAATAACAGATAAAGGTAATAATAACAGTTATGTATCTGATCGTGAAAGTGATATTGATTGTAATGATAATAATGACGATACTGATAATCACAATGATGTTGACTGATAATGCCGATAACGATAATAATAACATTATGGGTAATATCAGCAATAACAAAAATAAGGTTGATAACAATAATAACAATAATGATAATATTGATAAACATATTAGTAACAGCAGCAACAAAACAATAATAATTCTAAAAATAACCATACATAAAAATAACATCATCAGCGGTTATCAAAAGTCATCAAGCATTAGTGAGCATCGGTTATCGGCGGAGTCTGAAGAATCTGAAATCGAGGGGAGGGAGGGGAGGGGAGGGGAGCGTGGAAAAGGGGGGAGAGGGGGGAGAGGGGAGAAGAGAGCATGAAAGGATGGAGAGGGAGAGGGGAGCGTGGAAAAGGGGGAGGGGAGAGGATGAAAAGGGGGAGGGGAGAGGGGAGAAGAGAGCATGAAAGGATGAAAAGGGAGAGGGGAGAGGAAGGGAGTATGAAAGAGGAGAGGAGAGGAACAGGCGGAACAAAAAGGTGGGGAGCGGGAGGGGGGTGGGGAAGGAGGCGACGAAATGGAACAGATCAGAAAGGGGAAGGAGAGGTAAGGATAGTAATAGACACATAGACAGGAACAGGAGAGGAGCAAGGGAGTGGGGAAAATGGAGAAGTATGAGGAGGGGATGAGGATGGTGAGGGATGAGGGGAGGGGGGAGGAAAGGGGAGGAAAGGGGGAGGGGGCACCTAGAGAGGAGGGAGAGAGGAGCGGAAGGGAGGAAAGAGAGAGGAGAGAGAGAGGAGAAGAGAGGAAGGGGGATGAAAGTGGAGGGAGATGAGAGGAGGGGGAGAAGGGGGGGAGGTGGGGGAGGGGGACGAGAGGAGATGGGGTGGGGGAGGGGGAGCGGGTATCCTTCGGGGATCTTAGGAGGACGTTGGTGTTTATCCTCCCTCTCACACAGACAAGGGCTCTAGATCCTTTACGGAAAGCGTCCACACAATCCATGAACACACACAAAGAAAGTAAACAATTATCAAAAAGAAAGGCGAAGAAAATCAAATAAATGAATCAGAGAAATAGTAGAATCAACTTGTCAACTCACCAGGGGGGAAATCACTGTGGAACAA
>NW_028234440.1:7232505-7233592 GCF_977035675.1 Penaeus japonicus
ATCCCCTCCCCTCCCCTCCCCTCCCCACAAGCACATACCCCTCCCCTCCCCCCTTCTGAAACAGATCCCCCCGCCCACCTCTATCATCCCCCCCCCCCGCTCCCTCCCCTCGTTACATAAAGTACAGCTGTTGCGTTCTCTGCTTGTGCAATCCTTTCTTGCATACAAGAGCTTGCGTTAGATGACGTCACTCCCTTTCATTGATGTTAATAATAAGAAAAAGGTTACGCTGTTGCTAGATACTTGATTTTTAATGATGGATATGCCATGCAACTATTGCAGCGTTGCATCTAATGATAAATAAACTCTTGATTTTAAGGTTGGTTGCAAGTTTGATCTTTGATTTCATTATCTTTATTGCATAGGATTGCACTGAAAGTAATCCTATTTTACTTAAGAAAGATGAAATATTTCTGTATTTTTTCAGTAATTTCACTATCTAACTATCTATTAATCTATCTATCCATTCATCTATCTATCTACCTATCTATCCATCAATACATCTACCTAAAATCTATATACACACATATCTATCTATCCATTCATATACCTATTTATTCATCATCTATCTATCTATCTATCTATCTATAAGTCTATCATCTATCCATCCATCCATCTATCTACATATCAATTTATTTATCTATCAATCTATCTATCATCCATCCATCTATTCATCTACACATCTATCAATGCATCCACCCATCAATACATGTATCTATCTATCATCATATCTATCTATTACTCTATCTGTCTATCTATCTACCCCTCCATCTATCTATCTCCTTATCAATCTATCTGCCTATCCATCCATCCACCCATCCGTTTATCTATCTATCTATTCGTCCATTCATCCGTTTATCTATCTATCTATTCGTCCATTCATCCGTTTATCTATCTATCTATTCGTCCATTCATCCGTTTCTCTATCTATCTATTCGTCCATTCATCCGTTTATCTATCTATATATTCGTCCATTCATCCGTTTATCTATCTATCTATCTATCTGTATATTTATCAATCCATCCATTAATGTATCTATTGATCTGTAGATTAATGTTGCATGGAACGCAACCACTCTTGCAAGGAA
>NW_028234440.1:7233692-7238692 GCF_977035675.1 Penaeus japonicus
TAACTAGGCACAACAAGACTTGTTTTCGACCGTCGCTCGCTTTGGGTGTGACGTCACACAACGTCATTACCCCTCTCCTGACGTCACAGTCCTCTCCACGAGTTAAGGCGGGTGCCTGCTGTGGAAATTTTCCTGGGGAAATTGTCACGCGGTAACCTTGAAAATCAGCTGGGCCATAAATGAGTGTTGCCTCTTGCGCGGTCAAAACAAAAAATAATTTGTACAATGATTTTCAGAGTTTTTATTCACTAGGATTTTTTTAGTTTTATTAATTATACTTAAACAAATATTTTCGGTATAGCTATAGTATATAAGTTTAAGATTAATGGAGAGTGCAAATTATAGTAGTGTACTTTATAAGTTTGTTGAAGATTTTATTAGTTTCATTGTTAAATCTACGACAACACCAAAGTCTAGTTTTCTTTCCGACCTTAAAAGAGACCTTGACCTAGTTAAGGATTCCACTATCAAATGGGTAATAGTTCGCGCTCCTGCTATTAGTGTTACCAGTGCTGCTGAGTTAGAGACAGTTCTGGTGAGATTATCTTATGCTCTTTTGAAGAACGTAGTAAGAGACCCTAAGCTTTATTCCATTGCCATATTCGTGCAAGGCTGGGTTTTCAATTGTACAGACCGTAGCTATTTTACGGGAGGAGAACATAAGAGTATAAGAGAACATAGTAGTATAGGTATATCCTCAGGTAAGGAGAAAATAATGCCTATCACAGGAGAGTCGGAGACCCACGGGGTCTCCAAGGCAACTGGAATACCTGTCCAAGGGTCAGAAGAAACAAGACAGTCCCTCACACCCAAATCGTCACTTGACCTAAGACATGTGGTATTTAAGGAAGAAAGGGAGAGGAATCCTTTTAGCGAGGTCGAGCATAGATTACCTTTTTATGAAGGGAAATGTCCTAAAACAAAGGGTGCGATGACGAACTTAGATGAATGGATTAAGAGGGTCGAAGATTTGACGCACGATGAAGTGTGGAATGATGATGGAATAATCCGCTTAGCATTACGACGTCTCAGAGGGGATCCGTTGGGCACCTACGAAGCGTGGTATGCGAGGGCAAAGGATGTCGAATATAACTGGAAATCTTTGGCAGACGAATTAAGAATAGTTCATGATACCGTGACTAGCACCAGGACTTCTTTAGAACTGTTTCTAGGGGCTAGTAGGGACAGGAACGAACCTCTAGAGACCTTTTTCAATAAACTGCGAATAACTGCAGAACAACTTAAGTCACAGGATAGCGAGTTCGCTCCCCGCGTGGAGAGTGTGATTGGAATTAGTTTTGCCAGGGAACTCCCGGAAGAATATTTTGATGCCGATCCGGGACTGATGAAAACAAAAGATTGTTTGAAGTTTTTCCAAGCGTATCGGGTTTGGGCTAAACAAAATAAGGCTACTGATTATCGCAGGGAAATCGTTAAGGAAGAAACGGCGAAAAAGAGAGAGTAGCCGCAGTAGCCCAGAAAGGGACTGGGGTCTCTCGTGATGGAAAAATAGTAAAAGGGAGTGAACCATCCGAGACAGAGGTATCAAATAGACATGTGGATGTAAGAGGAAAGACCGATAGGAAAACTGGAGATGAAAAGAGAACAATGAATCAAAATAAGAAAAGGCCAAATGAAGACCCTACATATTGTGGTTACTGTCGGGGACGTGGCCATATCATGGACAAATGCCCAGTATTGAATACTCGCATAGCGAGCACTGTTGCCCCCTTAGGGAGGGGTCGTGGCAGGGTTGTGACTACATGTGGATATTGTCAAAGAAAGGGTCACACAATGGATAGATGTTTTCTGTTCGAGGAAAAATTAAAGGGAGTGTCAGGGACCCGAGTAAAATTAGACTCGGAAATTAAGTGCTTCGGATGTCAAAAAGTGGGTCATTTAGTGAGAAATTGTCCAGGCAAAGGGAAGGCGAATCAATTGTCAAAAAAACTAGCTAATACGAGGGGGGTCTTAGTCCCTCCCGAAGTTAAGGATTGTAAAAGAGTGGTACAAATCTTGTCTCTGGGGGATAATGATGGAATGTTGTTATTTGATGCTTATCTTGGAGATAAGCAAGTTTCCGTGTTGTTTGACACTGGTGCGGAGGTTTCACTAGTGCATAGTGATTTGTTAGAAGAACTAAATATTCCATTTAAGCAGTCTAACAAATCTGTTCATTGGGGGGATGGTTCATGCCTAAGTCAAAAGGGCGAAGCCAAGATCATCCTCAGCATAGGAAAGGTCAAGACTTCATTTAATTTCTTAGTAGTAGAAACCTGGGGTTTGCCTTGTCAGATGTTGATAGGAAATGATTTTGCGGACGCCCACAGGGTCGTATATACATCACGGCCTACCACCTTATCCATAAATGGACAGGATGTGAAAGTCGAACGTAGCAATAAGAGATCATTCGTTTCTATGGCAACCGTAGGTCTGAAGGGACGCTGGAGGACCAAGACGGGGAAAGTTGCAGGGGCCCCTGTAAATCTTTCCAGCTTGGGAGGGGCTGATCTGAATTATGCTACCGATGGAGACATAAATAAGAATTGTGATTGTCTAGGTGAAGATGTTATAGATAATGGCGGGGCCATTGATGTATTTCCTGTAGAGGATTTAGTAATAGATGCAAAATCATGTGGATCTTTTCGAATTTCCGCCTGCGGCAAATGTAAGAATAAATCAAATGGAGTGAATATGTTGTTTATTCCTCGAGAAGATTTAGAAATAAGTCTAATAGAAGGCATAGTGGCTCCTTATCCATCGTCAGATGGTATCGGGAGATGTTTTCAAATTCCATATAAATACGATGGAAATAGAAAGTTAGAAATTATGCAAAGTGAGAGAATAGGGGAAGTCATACAATTAACAGACATATCTCCTAAAGAAACCACAAAGCAGAGGGTCGCGAGCATCAAAAGTTATAGAAATAAGTCTTGTAGATTTTTGAACGAAGTTCAAGAGAGCACGGGGCACTGGTTGAATTAGTTTTAGATTTCCAAAAGGTGTTTAGTTTAGATGAGGAACCACTAAGTATTTCGGCTGAATATTTTCATGAAATACGAGCAGGGGGTCCTCTAGTTTATAAGAAACCCTATCCCATTCCGCTGAAATATAGAGATGAGATTAAGGCCCAAATTGGTTCTATGTTGAGGGATGGGATTATACAACCGTCACGTTCGCCCTACAATGCACCTCTGGTGCCTGTGAGGAAGAGAGATGGAGGGTTACGATTGTGTTTAGATTTCCGTGCACTAAATGAGTATATTATGGAAGATCGATACCCCTTGCCAAATATAGATTCTATTTTACAAAGGTTGGGTAAGAGTCGTTTCTTCTCATTTCTAGACCTCAGACAGGGATAGCACCAAATTCCCCTGACCCCCGATAGTAGAGAAAAGACGGCCTTTTCCACTATGGATGGCAGGTATGAATTCATGAGGTTACCTTTTGGGTTGAAGGACGCACCATCTGCCTTCCAGAGGATCATTAATCAGGTCCTGTCTGGTCTGATCGGAGATGTGGGTTTTGTATATTTAGATGATATTGCAGTGTTAGGAGACACAGGGGAAACTCATTGTAATAATGTCCGACAAGTCTTAAGTCGCCTACAACAGAGTAACCTCTCCCTAAAACTTTCCAAATGTTCGTTTTTTAAGTCTGAAGTTGAATTTCTAGGACATATAATTACCGAACAGGGCATTAAGCCACAAAATAAGAAGGTAGAAGCTATGAAGACTTATCCACAACCTATAGTACTGAAAGAGCTCCAGGCGTTTCTTGGCGCGACAAATTATTATCGCAAATTCATCAAAGAATTTGCAGAGATATCGCGCCCCTTGATCGACTTCACCAAAGGTTGTAAAAGTAAGGACGGAAAAACAAGACTGACGTGGACACCGGAAGCATTGGATGCGTTTCACAAGTTACGTACAGTACTATCTGAGGATATTATATTAAAATTCCCAGATTTCTCCCGTCCGTTTGTGCTGGTTACAGACGCAAGCAAGACAGCGGTTGGCGGAGCTCTCCAACAGGAAGATGATAAGGGAGACCTTAGACCCTTATCCTATTTCAGTCGTCAACTGAAAGGTGCAGAGTTAAATTATTCTACAGTAGAGCGTGAGGCCTTAGCAATAGTATACGGGCTAAAAATAAACAGATCCCTGATACAGGGATATCCAGTTTTAGTTCACTCAGACCATAGACCCCTCCGCTATCTTTTTTGTAATAAAGACGGAAATGAGAGACTAGCCAGGTGGCGTATGTCGGTTGCAGAATTTGATATTTGTGTAGAATACTTGCCGGGCAAGGATAATTACTTAGCAGATGCACTGTCTCGGATTAGATCAGCAGATCATCCGATAGACGATTTAGTCGTCGGTGCGGTTACACGCCGAGCTGTGAAGTCTGAGAGGATTGGTAATGCACCTGATGATTCAAGGTCCGTAACGGTAGATAGTTCACCAGAAGTGATTGATGTATGGGGACTAGACAATTTACGTAGAGCACAAGATGAGGACCCACTTTGGAGTCACGTAAAATGTTACTTGAGAGGTGACAAGAAACTTTCTAAAGATGAATTGAACAAAATTCCTGGGAAAATCGATAACTATCAAGTTAGACCTGATGGAATGCTGTATAATGTTTTAAGTAAACCCTTTAGAAAGGTTTTTCGAGTGGTGGTGCCAGAAGGGTATCAAAGTACAGCTTTAAGGTTGGCTCATTCTATCCCTATTGCAGGACATGGGGGCGTATTAGTGGCCTTAAAAAGATTAGAAACATTTGTCTTTTTCCCAGAGATAAAAAGGTTAGTAAAGGAGTATTGTTCTTCGTGCGAAATATGTTTACGCTGTAAGCCAGGCAAACATATCCCTGTTCCTCTTCTCAGATATCCTGAGGTTTCGAGGCCTTTTGAGCGCGTCCACATTGATATAGTGGGACCATATCCGGAACCGGAAGGTTTTCGTTAAATCCTCACAATAGTAGATGCACTGACAAAG
>NW_028234440.1:7246192-7248692 GCF_977035675.1 Penaeus japonicus
CTCTGTCCCACTTGTACTCCTTCGCTTATATCTCTGTCCACTGGTACTCTACTTCGCTTATATCTCTGTCCCACTTGGTACCTCTCTTCTTATATCTCTGTCCCACTTGGTACCTCTACTTCGCTTATATCTCTGTCCCACTTGGTATCTTTTTCCCACTTGTAATTCTTCACTTATATCTCTGTCCCACTGGTACTTATATCTCTGTCCACTTGGTACTCTACTTCGCTTATATCTCTGTCCCACTTGGTACCTCTACTTCTTATATCTCTGTCCACTTGGTACTTCTTCTTATATCTCTGTCCACTTGGTACTCTACTTTGCTTATATCTCTGTCCACTTGGTACTCCTTCTCTTATATCTCTGTCCCACTTGGTACCTCTACTTCGCTTATATCTCTGTCCCACTTGGTACTCTACTTCGCTTATATCTCTGTCCCACTTGGTACCTTCTTCTTATATCTCTGTCCCACTTGGTATCTACTTCGCTTATATCTCTGTCACTTGGTACTCTACTTCGCTTATATCTCTGTCCCACTTGGTACCTTACTTTGCTTATATCTCTGTCCACTTGGTACCTCTACTTCGCTTATATCTCTGTCCCACTTGGTACTCTACTTTGCTTATATCTCTGTCCCACTTGGTACTCTACTTCGCTTATATCTCTGTCCCACTTGGTACCTCTACTTCTTATATCTTTATATCTCTGTCCCACTTGGTACCTCTCCTTCTCTTATATCTCTGTCCCACTTGGTACCTCTACTTCGCTATATCTCTGTCCCACTTGGTACTCTACTTCCTTCGCTTATATCTCTGTCCCATTTGGTACCTCTACTTCGCTAATATCTCTGTCCCACTTGGTACTTCTACTTCGCTTATATCTCTGTCGCACTTGGTACCTCTACTTCGCTTATATCTCTGTCCCACTTGGTACTCTCTTCTTATATCTCTGTCCCACTTGGTACCTCTACTTCGCTTATATCTCTGTCCCACTTGGTACCTCTACTTCGCTTATATCTCTGTCCCACTTGGTACCTCTACTTCGCTTATATCTCTGTCCCACTTGGTACCTCTACTTCGCTTATATCTCTGTCCCACTTGGTACCTCTACTTCGCTTATATCTCTGTCCCACTTGGTACCTCTACTTCTCTTATATCTCTGTCCCACTTGGTACCTCTACTTCGCTTATATCTCTGTCCCACTTGGTACCTCTACTTCGCTTATATCTCTGTCCCACTTGGTACCTCTACTTCGCTTATATCTCTGTCCCACTTGGTACCTCTACTTCGCTTATATCTCTGTCCCACTTGGTACCTCTACTTCGCTTATATCTCTGTCCCACTTGGTACCTCTACTTCGCTTATATCTCTGTCCCACTTGGTACCTCTCCTTCTCTTATATCTCTGTCCCACTTGGTACCTCTACTTCGCTTATATCTCTGTCCCACTTGGTACCTCTACTTCGCTTATATCTCTGTCCCACTTGGTACCTCTACTTCGCTTATATCTCTGTCCCACTTGGTACCTCTACTTCGCTTATATCTCTGTCCCACTTGGTACCTCTACTTCGCTTATATCTCTGTCCCACTTGGTACCTCATCTTTGCTTATATCTCTGTCCCACTTGGTACCTCTACTTTGCTTATATCTCTGTCCCACTTGGTACCTCTACTTCGCTTATATCTCTGTCCCACTTGGTACCTCTCCTTCTCTTATATCTCTGTCCCACTTGGTACCTCTACTTCGCTTATATCTCTGTCCCACTTGGTACTTCTACTTCGCTTATATCTCTGTCCCACTTGGTACCTCTACTTCGCTTATATCTCTGTCCCACTTGGTACCTCTCCTTCTCTTATATCTCTGTCCCACTTGGTACCTCTACTTCGCTTATATCTCTGTCCCACTTGGTACTTCTACTTCGCTTATATCTCTGTCCCACTTGGTACCTCTACTTTGCTTATATCTCTGTCCCACTTGGTACCTCTACTTCGCTTATATCTCTGTCCCACTTGGTACCTCTACTTTGCTTATATCTCTGTCCCACTTGGTACCTCTACTTCGCTTATATCTCTGTCCCACTTGGTACCTCTCCTTCTCTTATATCTCTGTCGCACTTGGTACCTCTACTTCGCTTATATCTCTGCCCCACTTGGTACCTCTCCTTCTCTTATATCTCTGTCCCACTTGGTACCTCTACTTCGCTTATATCTCTGTCCCACTTGGTACCTCTACTTCGCTTATATCTCTGTCCCACTTGGTACCTCTACTTTGCTTATATCTCTGTCCCACTTGGTACTTCTACTTCGCTTATATCTCTGTCCCACTTGGTACCTCTACTTTGCTTATATCTCTGTCCCACTTGGTACCTCTCCTTCTCTTATATCTCTGTCCCACTTGGTACCTCTACTTCGCTTATATCTCTGTCCCACTTGGTACTTCTACTTCGCTTATATCTCTGTCCCACTTGGTACCTCTACTTCGCTTATATCTCTGTCCCACTTG
>NW_028234440.1:7253692-7263692 GCF_977035675.1 Penaeus japonicus
TAAAGGGAGCAAGGCATCTGACATGCAAGAACAAGGGCCTCGACCGAAACTGGACCAAGCACCTGTGGGAGGCGCTGAAGGGAGCAAGACATCCGACATGCAAGAACAAGGGCCTCGGCCGAAACTGGACCAAGCACCTGTGGGAGGCGCTGAAGGGAGCAAGACATCCGACATGCAAGAACAAGGGCCTCGGCCGAAAACGCAAGCAAATCATTGTCCTCACTGCCAGCCAGTCGGATCCCAGTCAGAGTCTCAGGAATCAAACGCCTTGAGAAATGTAGTGAAAGAATTTCTCCCTAGTATAAGATTCCTCACCATGTCAACAGATGAGTTCGTGGAGCACGTGCTCCCTTCACGTGTTCTGACGAGTGACGAGGCATTGACAGTGCTCATGAACATCAAGAACATACCTGATGTACACCTTCCGAATATTGCATCTTGTACGTCCAGGAAGAAGCGGAGTAATCTGAAGCACGGATATCCCAGATTTTTAAACTATTCGAGCGATTCTGAGTGAGTTTTGGTGACTGACAAGCACATGGTCTTACGAGTGCTCTTGCCCACGAGCCTAGATAATTATATTTGGCTGAAAATCGTATTAAAGTTTAGTCAGCCTATTAGATTGGTCATCGGAAACTCTTACTTCATGGTGTTGCAAAATGTCCTTGAAACATACACATTGAGCACAATGGCATAGTCTCTTCCATAAGAAGCAGTCTTGCATCCCCGAGGAATAGACAAGATTATGTTTACCCTATGCATTTACATGTGTACTTGTGCCTGTCCTCATTTGCCTACCTTGCAGATGAGGAGAGGGACACGGAAGAGCCTATAAGATAGTTATACTGCTAAAGCATCTGATTCAGTCCTGCTTCCCTTGTTGGCTGAAAGTTGTTAGCCAGTTATGGATTGGCTAAAATGACAGAGACCATTTAAAGCTGAAGCAAAGTTTGTGGGTAAATACACACACACACATTGTATATGTATAAATAAATATATGTATATATATAAAAATATATGCATACATACATACATATATATATATATATATATATATATATATATATATATATATATATATATATTGTTTATATATATATATATTGATAATGATAATATATGTTTAAATAAATATATATATATATATATATATATATATATATATATATATATATATATATATATATATATATATATATATATATATATATATTGATCCTGATAATGTATGTTTTGAAATAGATTTTGAGTTTGGAGATTCATCATATTGTCGAGGTTGGTTCATTCTGAGAGTCCAGCTAAACATTACAAGTCCATTGAAAATTTCATCATGATACCAGAGTACTTTGCCTGTTGATATTAATAAATGGGACTCATTTGTGGTAGCGTGTGAAGTACTAATTTATCAATATAACCATACTCTCACAGACAGAATAATGATCATATTTAAGTTCTGCGCTCTCGACCCAGTCTTTGCCAGAGTTACCAGTTCAGACTTTTACTAGATTTTATCTCCAAGCATGTATGTGCGAGTGTGTGTGTGTGTTATATTAAAGATTTCATGACAAATACAGATTCACAGTAGCACATCAACATTCATTTTTACCTTGAAATTATGCCTGAATGTAACACGTTGTTTTGGTCTTTACTTAAACTTCTCTATTCTGCTAAGTGCATATGCTCTGTTTGGCAGCACTTTCACGTGTGGAGAATTAATAAATGAGCATTACGAAAATAAAAACGGAAAAATAAAATAAAACAATGAGTTCTGGCGTTTTATTCCGAGAGTGGCAGCGTACATATATACTATCGAAATATTTACCTTTACCTTCTAATATCGGCTCACATGGCACAGATGTAATCTAAAATACAAAAAAATAACTAAACTAATATAAGAACTAAAGTACAAAAAGTACAGCTAAAAAGTAACAAACATAAGAGAACCAAAATTATATACAAAATAGTATACACATCTAAAAGAAAAACCTGTGTGGTGCAGATCAACCAGGTCGCAAAGAGGATAAAAATAGTGCTTCCCAAGGATCTGTGTCAGCATCCTCATGATTTAACTGTTGTACGTTAACACCTGGGTCGGCTGGTACATCCTGTCGGCCAGAGGAATGCACGCTAAGCTAACTCCTCAAGCCAGTGTTACCAAATTTAGCATAATTTTATGCTTTTAGCATAATTTAGACTCAAATCAAGTGTCTAGCATTATTTCTAGCATAATTGATCTTTTTAGCACAATTCTAGCATAATTCTGCTATGTCTGGCATAAATTTTAGCATAATTATAACCGCTTTCAAAATTGGTTTAATTTTTTTCCCCGTTTAATCGACAAAAAAAAAAAAAAAAAAAAAAAAAGTGTTATTTATGTATGCACTGCCCCAACGATATATACACGATCGTTCATCTGCAGTTCTTTCTGATATTTGTTCTGTGCTTGATCCTGAAGAAATAATGCGTGGGAGTAATATGTCTGTTGCAAATATCAGTGCCAAGATTCCTGGAATTGTTAAAGACGAAGATGAACAAAAGTTGGATGACGAATGGAGGTTACTAATCATAAGTGATGATGCAAAGAATATTCTCTCACAGAACGCTACCACTAACATTGACACTGAAGTCTTTTGGTCTAAAATCTGTCACACCGGGAAATACCCACTACTCTCCAAACTTGTTAAAGCATTATTAACCATACCAGTATCTAATGCAGATTGTGAGAGAATATTTTCAATGGTTACTTTGAAAAAGACGGAGAAAAGAAACAGGCTAAAAAACAGTAGTCTGGCAAATGAAATCGTAAGTGGAGAGGGAATCAGACTGAGTGAGTGCGTAAAATTTGAGCCCTCAGCAGACATGATCAAGTCGATGGGTAAGAATATATTCCCTCAGTGGCGTAATGATCAGTAAGTAGTAATGAACTTGGGCAAGTGAAGACTTAAATTTTTATTTGGAGAAAAGTTTTCTTGAAACCCGAATTTAAAAGGTAATTTGCATAGTCCTACTGAAAAAAAAAGAGTTACTTTGGCATCATCTGTTTTGCGAAGCTGCTTTTCATTTATTTCATGATTGAGTTTTATTCGGTAGGCTGTCTAGTTTATATCAATTAGGCCTATGTTTCCATTAAAGTATGGTGATTTTGCATAGTCCTACTGAAAGCAATTTTTTATGCTAATTTGACATCATCTGTTTTGCGAAGCTGCTATTCATTCATTTAATAATTGCATATTCTATTCGGTAGGCTATCTGGGTTATATCAGTTAGGCCTATGTTTCCATTAAAGTATGGTAATTTTGCATAGTCCTACTGAAAAAAATGTTTTTAAGTTCCTTTGGCATCATCTGTTTTGCGAAGCTGCTCTTCGTTTATTTAATAATTGAGTTTTATTCGGTAGACTATCTTGGTTATATTAATTAGGCCTATGTTTCCATTAAAGTATGTTAAGTGGCAATCATTGTTGTTTTAATATATCATTCGGTTTATTTTTATTTAGCTAATAATAAGTCAGCATAATTTTAGCATAATTTACTATTGCATTTAGCATATTTTCAGTAGAGTTAGCATATTTTCACAGCACGTCTAGCACAATTTCGTCCTGATGATTTGGTAATACTGCCTCAAGCGCCCTGAAAGGTTTTATCTGGTTAGCATGCAATCTTCGTTATCTTAAAGGTAGTTCTATATCTTGGGTAATTTAGGTTACAGGTCCGACACGTTTTATAGTTCGAGCTGGCTCATCCCAGCGTGAACCTAAAGTCCAACGAGGACCAGTAAGCCTACGGAAATTTCTGGAAAGGATCTGTAAACCAACTTCCATTTCAGGTGCTCTTCTGCCTCGTTTATTATAGTTTCTCGCCCAAGTTTCCTGAGCCCGACGCGACGTTTCAACTGCAATATACCGTGTTTCCTGTAAAGCATCATGAAACTCTTTCGTTTCTGATGCAAACGTCACGTCATTTAAGAGACCCACAGGGAAGTGACCAGGATGACCCATAAGAAGATAGAGTGGCTGGTCACCTACCGAGCGATGGAATGCAGTAAGCAATGCTAGCCGGACCCGAGGGACATACTAATGCCACCCTATAGGATGTCACTCAGTTGGGGTCGCTAAGGCTTCTTTAACCAGCTCGTTAGACCTTTCAACCATCCCATTAGCCTGTGGGTGACATGCAATGGTATGATGAGTCTTAGGTTTAACTATATCACACACCTGAGTAAACAATCTGTTGGTGAACTCACACCCACCATCTGTCTGCAGGAGCCGTGGTGGACCAAGAATTGTCAGGAGGTTATTTATATAAGCTTCTGCAATCACCTCTGCTTCCTTGGCAGGGACTGGTATCAACTGTAAAAGCGGTGTTAGATGGTCAGTCAAGACAAGATTGGACCTGTATCCACCATTCGACTGGCCACGGATCAGCTGACACTTTTTTCAAATGGAACTGACACCTGTGGAGCAGCAGCCAAAGGGACCCTATGTGGAGTACCCTTTCGTTGCTGGTATGTTGCACATGAAGCAACATAACTTTCAACATCTCGTAATATGTTAGGGAAAGAAAATAGGTCCCTAAGCTTTTGATAGGTCCGACATATGCCAGGATGGGAAGTGAATGCACTGTTAAGTTTCAAGGAAGCTGTACAAAGTGAACGAGGAACGACCAACTGATGCACCTCATGTCCAGGTAACTCACGGATGTGATAAAGAAAGCCATTCTGCAAAGAAAATTCCTCCAGGGTTAAAGGTAGCTTTTTTTTGCACGCTCCTTTCCTCTAGATACCCAATAATCTCTAAAAGCAATGGGTCTTTAATTTGTTCCTCCCGCACTGCAATGGAGTCAACATCGATGAGAAAACATATCAGGCACCTTGTGTTACGCTCCCTGTTTATAGATGATCTTTTCGTCTTCCTCGTAAAAATGTATACCAATGGCCGATGATCAGTGTAGACAATAAACTGTCTACCATAAACGTTAAGATCAAACGCTCTTACTCCCTCTACCAAAGCCAGATCTTCGGCATCTGTTGCAGAATCACCAGTTTCTGCTCCACCGAGTTTACGAGAAAAGTAGGCCACTGCAGCAGGATTACCATCTGGGTCCCTGTGCATTAGACATGTGAAGCATCTGCATGGACCTCAAAGGGATCATTAAAACGAGGTTTCTGCAGTGTAGAGGCTGAGGCTAGTTTGTCCTCTCAAAACTGAAATGCTTCCCGCTCACGAGTACCCCAAGTAAATGGTTGATCTCTCCTGGTGAGTTGCGCTGCAAACTCGCATGTTGACATGTTGAGCTTAAAACCAGCATTTTCAAGAACTCTTAGCGTTTCCTCAAACTGTGCACGATATGTTGCAAAATCAGGCTGTAAACTACATTATCATCTAAAGAAGCAAGCGTATGCCTACCAGAACTGGGGAAAGTACTTTATTCTTATTGTTGGAATGTTGGTGCTGTGGAAAGCCCAAAAGGCATTCTGCGAAATGGAAAAAGACGGTAGCCATCGCTGAAAGCGTTCTAGGCTTATGAGAAGGTTCTACAGCTACTGACCAGTATGCTGAACGGCTATCGAGAAGGGGAAACACCCGAGTCTCCCTGACATCATCTATAAGCTCATCAATCCTCAGAAGAGGATACTATCAGCCAGAGTCACTGCACTTGAGTTACGGCAATCCACGCAGACGCGCAAGCTACCATCTTTATTTCTAACAAGCGCCATGGGAGAGAGCCATGTCGTTGGTTCAATACTGCCAGCCTTAATCACGCCATCACACTCTTTACGGATCTTTTGTTGGCCGACTCTGGCAAACGCCGCTGCCTGTGCATCTTTCGGAACCACGTCACGACGATTATTATTGCTGCCGTTGTGATCATTAATATATTTGTTTATAAGATCATCATTATCGTTTTCATTTGCATTATCATTATTTTTATTGTTTTTATTATCATTATAACTATAATGATTATCATCTCTGTTATGATCATTGTTATTATTAGTATTAGTATTGTTATTATAAACTTTAATATTACCATTATCATTATCATCATTAACATCATTATCAACCTTATAACCATCATTGCTAACAATATCATTATTAATCATAATCATTATCCTCACTGTTATTTATAGATGCACTACGCAGCCGTTTGTGTGTGTGTGTGTGTGTGTGTGAACCGAGTTAAGAAAAGGTAACAGGGAAAAAAATTCTACAGCTACCCCTTAAAAGGATTTACGTTTTCTGTCACACATACACACCAGTTTTCAAGGGGGCTACGGACATTTCAAACATTTTGAACAAAAGGAAAAATACAAGCGCAATATGAAATTAATGATTATATATATATACATACATATATATATATAGATAGATAGATAGATAGATAGAGAGAGAGAGAGAGAGAGAGAGAGAGAGAGAGAGAGAGAGAAAGGGGGAGAGAGAGAGGGAGTTGGGGTCGTTACGCGTTCAGTACGTGTAACGTGTCACGGGCAACTTCCTGACAGCTCACTCTAACCAGTGTATCTGTTATCTCGACAAAATTACATTGTCTGCACAGCTACCGCAGTGGAATTGCATGAGGAGGGACCCAGTAAGTACTTAGAATCAATTGGAATTATTGAATTATTGTTCTTTCTGTAATTATTACTTTTAAACCGATTACTTGCCGGGCCTGAGAAGCTGTTTTGTATTGGAAGAAGTAACCTTATTTTTTTCATGATTAAGCAAGTATGGTTTTGACATATCGAACTTTACTTCACATATCAATATGAATGAATTAATACTAGAAAAGAGGTATTTTTCCTGGAAATAATATTTTTCCGGCATTAAATGAAATCGTATTTAATATTTGACATAAACTGCCCTAGACCTGAGTGTCTTGTGCACTCAAAAGTGCTTTTATTAGACGAAAAAACAAATAATTGTCGTGTCAAGAGGGCACCACAGTGACACAGGGTCGCTGTGAGGGTGGCGGCTGGTTTTGTTCGAGCGGTACGACACTTTCGCTGTCGTACGCCCGACAGTGCCTAGGCTCCTGCCCCGAAAATGGCACTAAGTGTGAGCTTGTGGTGCTGCAGATAAAGCCTTTGGAATTTCGAAATTCAAATAGTTGATGAAAAGTTACCTTGAGCAGCCAGAAAATTATGTATAAGTTGCTGGCCAGGAAAAAAAAAAAAAAAAAAAAAAAAAAAATATATATATATATATATATATATATATATATACATATATACATATACATATATACATATACATATACATATATACATATACATATACATATATACATATACATATACATATATACATATACATATACATATATACATATACATATACATATATACATATACATATATGTATATATATTATATACTTTTTTTTTCTCAATATTCAATAGTATAGGGACATTATGGTATTATTTCGTATGCGTGGCAGGTGGGCGCTGGCAGCAAGTTGGTGTCCCTAAGAGTACTTTGTTATGAAGTGATTCCCATGTATATATTTACGTGTGTGTGTGTGTTTTCTGAGCAAAATGATTAGTGTACAGTGTTAATTGTACAAATTGTGTAATATGTTTTAATAGAGAAATCCTGCACTGGCACTTCCACAGATGTCTTCAGAGGCAAAACAATGGCAATGCCAGCTCTCCACGCCGGTTGAACGCCTGGCTTATCTGCGTAAAACCGGCTATATGTCGGACCTCACCATCACCTTCCCTGGCCGTTCTGACGCCATAAAGGTAGGCATTTCATAAAAATTATGGCTTATCAACGTTTTTTTTCTGTATTATTCAAATATCTGTTGTATTTATATTTCTTGAAACCACTTATTAAAATTGTTACCGTATTCATTAATACTGAAGATCCTTAGATGATCTTTGAGAATTAAGAAAAAAAAAGTGTCAGGCAGCGAAAGTGAAAGCCTGTTCGCTTAACCCATTGCGGACGGGGGAAATATTTGCTTGCCCAATCTCCAGGATGGGTTTTATTTCAGAGCAAGGTAGCTTCACGCAACATACCTTGACTTTTCCCATTCTCTTTCCAGTTGGCTAAAATTGTAGTATAAGGTCCATATCAGTTTATTACTTTCTAAATACTCATTGTCATAGAAGTATTGCTGTTTTATGATAGGACAAAAAACAACATTTATTTTCGTATTAGTATACTATCATGAACGAATACAAAACATATAACTATCCACAATGAAGATAACATGAAGAGGTAGGGAAAAGAAAGGAAACTTGTGCTTATGACTGAGTGGCACACTAAAAGGCATCCTCATTGGCTCAGGGGCACATTGCAGACAGTGGACATGGTTTGAGTCTCTCTCCTCTTTTCGTTCTGCCTACACATTCTTCATCGGCGGAACTTTAGAGCAAGAGGTCGGCAACTCTCTGTGTGACATCGTTCTATAAAGATAGTGCTTGCTAGAGGCTCTCTCTCCTGCTAATGCTAGAAGAAAGTGGAGCCATCTAGGTTTTGGATGTTGGGTTTGCTTAATATTATGGTAATTATAGTAATAGTATAGTATAGTCATCCTCATTCACTCCTTACTTATAGTACAATAAATAGCACAGTGATCCAAAATTCTCGAACGTCATGCACGTCATGACGTCTGTCGTTAGGCGAGAGCTCCTGCATCATGTATGTCATGACACCCGTACACAATAGGTTAACAAAGAAAAGGACTTCTATATGATCCATAGATGTGCTTTCCCTCCTTCTTACCTCCTTTTTCATTACAATTTTTGGGAATTGGCTATTTTTCCGGCCAAAAGTTTGTCTTTGTTTGCTAATAAATGTACACACAGTTCAATTCAGTTCGGTAAGATTTGTGAAATTTGACTCAAACCCAAAGGTCAAATCATAAACTTTCAGCATCAGATAGACTAAGAACCCACTCTGGAGTGTCTCCTTTTCAAATGGCTGGTACTCTGAATGACTCCCCTGGAACCTGATCCTCACAGACTTGTTCCTGAAGTAGTCCTGTATTGAAGCAAGGAGCTTGACCAAAATGGTTTGCCAACTCAAAGGCCTTTTCCAAATCAAGAAAGACAGCCACAGAGGTAATATTGCCAACAAAGCTCAGGTAAGTGGCCAGGTAGTGTGTAGTGATCATTTACTTGGTAAACCCATGATGCAACTCTGAAAAAGTTTCAATTGGAGTCATGCCTGGATAGTGAAATGGGATGGTACATACCTGACTATTATGGTTTAGGAATTGGTACGATATCAATCCCCTTCTAACTCTGAGGAAGGATAGAGCTGGCGGGAAATAATTGGATAGGAAATCCTATCACTTCCTGGAGCTGACTGAAAGGTGTTCTGGTTGGTCCTCCACAATTCCCTGAAGGAGAATGCAGTGTTAAGTTCTTTAGGCTAAGCAGCCTTGGTTGCAGGCATCCCTGACTGGCCCTGATCGTCACTGGTGGACCGACACTACCTGTATGAGCAGAGATTGCGAAGGCCGATCGGTTGGTCTGTCTAATTCGTCATCACACGATCTGTGGCTAAACTCCTCGCACCATTCCAGCAACACTCCTGCCTAAATCTTTTTACAAGCATACGCAATGACCTCTTTTAGAAGGGAAAGATTTCCAGACCCATTGTTGTCTGAATTCTGAGGCACATTTCTGTGATTGGCCTCCCTTATTTCATCTTGAAATAAGTTTTGATAGTCACTGAAGCTTCCAGTTCAGCGAACGTCATCTACTATCCATTTGAGAATGTGCTATGCCTCAGAAGCTGGACCAGTGCCCGGGAGAAAGTAATCCCAGAATAGCTGCTTGTGACAAACTGAATTACTAACCATTTTATTCTCTTTGCCAAAGCTTCAGTAGCAGAACACCAGAACACCACTTCTGTCATGTGTTGGCTCATGATCATTGAGAAGAACAATCTCCGGGTAAGCCTGAAATACCTTGACTAAATGGCGATGAGTTGCATCTGCTCTTGTCCCTAAAGAGAGGATAGGATGCTGGGCATCACATCCCCCCCACCCCAT
>NW_028234440.1:7276191-7281191 GCF_977035675.1 Penaeus japonicus
CACCGAGAGCCAACGAGCATTGTCTGTAAAACTTTGCAATCATTACTCAAGTATGAATAGATAGGTAAATTCTATGGAGCTAGTATAATCTTAGTTTGACAATCCTTGTATCACTTACCAGTCTTCAAAAGTTGGAAAGCGTCCATTTCACCTCAGTAACAATACTATCATGCGCCTTCCATTGTACTTAACTGACTATATTTCTTGAAGTCTATCTAGTATTGTCAATATATAATCGTTATTATCAGTTTACCATCAATCAATTTGTTCACCATGTTTCTGATAAACAATATATTTGGTGCAATATGCTCTCGATTTCGGTTCCAGGGGGAGAGCTAAATTGGACGATTCACCTGCGGGACGCGCTAAAGGGAGCAAAACATCCGACATGCAAGAACAAGGGCCTCGGCCGAAAAAGCAAGCAAAGCGTTGTCCTCCAAGCGGCCAGCCAGTCGGATCCCAGTCAGAGTCTCAGGAATCAAACGCCTTGAGAAATGTAGTGAAAGAATTTCTTCCTAGTATAAGATTCCTCACCATGTCAACAGATGAGTTCGTGAAGCACGTGCTCCCTTCACGTGTTCTGACGAGTGACGAGGCAATGGCAGTGCTCATGAACATCAAGAACGTACCTGACATACCCCTTCCGAATATTGCATCTTGTACATCCAGGCAGAGGCAGGGAAATCTCTTATACGAATATACAGACTATTCAAGTGATTCCGACTTTTAACTGACTGACAAGCACATGGCCTTGTGAGTGCTCTTACCCGCAAGCATAGATGATTATATTGGGATGGAAATCGTTTTAAAATTTAGTCAGCCAATTAAATTGGTCGTCGGAAACTCTTACTTCATATTGATGCAAGATGTCTTTGAAACATGCACATTGAGCACAACGGTATAGTCTTTTCCATAAGAAGCAGTCTTGCAACCTCGAGGGAGAGACAAGATTACGTTTATCTTGTGCATTTACGTGTGTAAGTGTGCCTGTCCTTATTGCAAATGAGGACAGGCACACAGAAGATCCTATATGATAGTTATACATCTGGAGCATCCGATTAAGTGTGAGGAAAACTAAGAGAAGAACACTAGTGTGAAGAACAGTATTGCTTCCCTTTTTGGCCGACGGTGTTTGCCAGTTATCGATTGGCTAAAATAACAGAGACTTTAAAATTGAAGCACACACACACACGCGCGCACACACACACACAAATATATATATATTTATATATATATACATATATATATATAAATATATATATACATATATATATATACATATATATATATACATATATATATATATATATATACATATATATATACAACACCCCAATATTAAATTCACTTGTGAAATTGAACAAAATAATGTACTATCATTTCTTGCTAACTTGCATAAATTTTCGTAATAACTGCTTCTTCACCACTGCCTACAGGAAACCCACATTCACTGGCCTTGGACTTCATTATCTCAGCTATATTCCCCATATCTACAAGCTAAACAACCTTACAACACTTATCAACTGGGCTAACAACATCGGCTAAATTTGGACTAGTTTTCATGAAGAAGCTTCATTGTTAAAGGAATATTTCACCCAAAACCTGTATCAACCAGTCAACAAAGACATTAAATATATAAGATTTCCAGACATGGGCGGCCTTAGTTTTGATCTCAGAAAATCATTAAATAAAATTCTCAGACAATGCTATCCTCAGATCTGTTTTCAGTTTGTTTTTACAATTTTATGACTATCGGAAATTTCATAAAGAAAATAGAATAATGTGACTTTGAACTAAGTTTGAATGTGGTTTACTTTTTTACTTGTCCTAGCTGTCAGGCTAGGTACGTGGGTTGAACCTCACGATGGCTCCGTCCTCGCATTCTCGAACACAAAGGCAAGTCAATCAAGTAAACCATCCTTCTAGGCTATTAGAGATTACTCTCACCTTCAAAATCTTGACCTCCCACCTTAACATATTTGACCTACTCATAGGAGAATCACTCTACATCCTAACTATGAAACCACAGCTAAACAATGCTTCTGCTGCAACCACCCTGTCTACCATGTAAACTACCAACCACCCATTCTTCTTGGTTAGTACCTTTTAATTGCTGCACTGTCCTTATCGTCTGTGGTCATTTGACTATTTCGTGTTTGTTTTTTGTTTTTTTGTTTGTCATTTTTGTGTTTTTGAATATAATGGAATTAATTTTCCCAGGTTTGCTATAGCATTGATGATGGAGATTGGATCTCCGAAACGTTTGCATAATGAAGGTCTTCTCAGCTGCGTTGGTATTCCTCTTCCTTATATATACATATATATATTGTAGTGGTGGTATAGTGTTGGATTTAGGAGTTAACAGTGCTCATAGTGTCCTCCCAATCCCTGTGCAATACCATATATGCAGGTAATTTTTAATTGTACATTGGTTGCCTCTCAATGTATATATATATATATATATATATATATATATATATATATATATATATGCATGTATGCATATGCATGTAGACATATAATGAATTATATCATGTCTCCTTTGATCCTTATAATGTATATTTTGAAATAAATTTTGAGTTAGAAGATTCATCATATGAACCGGATTCCCTACGGGGGGGGGGTCAAATATTACAGACAATCCTCGAGGGTGTAATGGTTAGGAGCCGGGATTCTCACTCTAAGGTCCCGAGCTCGATACTCAGTCAGGGAGGTAAAATTTGAATCTCCATATATATATATATATATATATATATATATATATATATATATATATATACGTTTATATATGTATATATATTTATATATATATACACATTTATATACATGTATGTATATACACATTTATATATAAATGTGTGTATATATATAGAGAGAGAGAATTATATTTATATATATAATATATATAAACACACATATGTATACATATATATGTATCCATATGTATACATATGTGTGTATGTATGTATATATGTGTGTATATGTATATATACGTGTGTGTATAATATATATATATATAGATATATATATATATATATATATATATATATATATGTGTGTGTGTGTGTGTGTGTGTATATGTATAAATATATATATATATATATATACATATACACACACACACACACACACACACACACACGCACACACACACACACACACACATATATATATATATATATATATATATATATATATATATATATATATATATATATATATATATATATAGAGAGAGAGAGAGATGTGTATATGTATACACATGTAGGTATATGTGAGTGTGTATATGTATATATATATACACACATATATGTGTGTGCGCGCGCGCGCGTGTGTATGTATGTATGTATGTGTGTGTGTGCGCACACACAGAGACACACAAAGAGTGAGTGAAGGAGAGAGATAGGGAAGGAAAGAGGGAGTATGAGGATTATATAGTATGTTTATATATGACATTAAATGCATCAAGATATTATATATAAACCAAGATCGATATACAAATGTTATATGAATATCACACTCTAACTAGCGAGGTAATCGCCAGGTCAGGTCGGATAGGTAATTCACACATAGTTGCCTTCCGAAGTAGCTTGACCCTCAACCACCTAAAATGCCTCTTACTGCCACATCCCCAACACTCTGGACTACCTTCCCGCGTTACCACTGCTGGGAACCCTTCCATATAAGCGGGATATTATCTATCGTGCAGCGAGGGCTTGCAGTTCTGTGGACATCACGATTGTGTTTCTAACATATATGTGAATGATGAGGAAGAGGAAAAGAGGAAGGATAATGATAATTCTGACGGTGATGATGAAGGAGGATAATGATGATGATAGTGATGAAAATTAATTAGATGATGGTGATGAAAATGATAATGATGGCGAAAAGGAGAATGACATTGTTACTACAGATAAAAATGATGATATTTAAAAAAAAAATGATGGTGATGAAAATTATGAAGACGAAGTCAACGATAAGTCAGAAAATATTTGGCATTGTTCTACTATATTCTAAAATAAATTCTGAAAAAATAGTATACTCCATTTTTTCATAATAACAGATAAGCCAAATTACATAAAAATAAGACAAGACACAATTTCTTCTTTTATTTAATCGGATAAATAAAACGAGTTAGAGTAAGAGTAAGATCAGAGTAAGTTTTAGATAAAGGGGATCAGAATATACACTCCAGTCTTCTCTAGATAGATTAGGATCAAGGTAACCATATAGATACCATTATTTCCCCTATATAATTATCTTACGTTCAAATTAAACTAATGTTATATAATTTCATTCCTTTGAGCATTCTAAGCACAAAAGCCTCTTGTATAAATACACATCCTTTCGAATTCATTTACGTATTAAACAAAGAAAACATTTATCTGTGATATATAACAATGAAAAATGATAAATAACACCTCCACCGGATCAGCTGATAAAACAAATACATGCAGGCATATGCAAATACACAGCATATCAGAATGGGTATTCCTCAACACACTCGAAACTTTGCTAACTGTCAATCAAGAACCGCACCTGCAATCAGCTGTTGAAGTTCGCCCAGCTGAGATTGAGAGCCGAGGAACGACCGCCCTCTTCGTAATCAGCTGTTGAAGTCCGCCCAGCTTGCGAGGTAAAAATGAATGTTGATGTTACTGTGAATTTGTATTTGTCATGAAATCTTTTATATAAGTATTCTTATATATACATACAGGCACACACACACACAAATTAACACACACACATTCTTAGAGAAAAAAATCTATTAAAAGTCTTTATTGGTAACTTTGGCAAAGACTGGGTCGAGAGCGCAGAACTTCAATATGATCATTATTCTGTCTGTGAGAGTATGGTTATATTGATAAATGAGTACTTCACACGCTACCACAAATGAGTCCCATTTATAAATATCAACAGGCAAAGTACTCTGGTATCATGAAAAATGAAAAGTGATGAAATTTTCAATGGACTTGTAATGTTTAGCTGGCCTCTCAGAA
>NW_028234440.1:7288691-7298691 GCF_977035675.1 Penaeus japonicus
CTCTGTATGGCATTCGTAGATTATAAAAAGGCATTTGACTCGGTACCGATAGCTGCAGTACTAGATGCAATTTGTAAATAAGGAGTGGGGGAAATATATTGCAGATTATTAGAGGATATATATATATATAGAGAGCGAGATGGTACCATCAAAATGCACACAGAAACCAATAAAATACCAATAAAAAAAAGTTGTTAGGCAGGGCGACACCATTTCACTGAAGCTGTTTACAGCTTGCTTAGAGGAAATATTAAAGAAGTTAGATTTGAATGAGAAAGGGATTAAAATAGGGGATGAACACTTAAGAAATTTAAGATTTCCAGAGGCCTGTTTTTATTGGCGGGTCAGCAAATGAATTACAACAATTACTAAGCAATTGGAATAGGGAAAGTCTGAAGATTGGCCTTAAAATGAACATGAAGAAGACTAAAGTCATGTTTAACAGTTGAACACCAGTTAAGCAAATACAAATACAGGGGGAGGTACTAGAAACAGTAAGCGAGTATGTATACCTAGGGCAACTCATCCTGCGAAGCCGGGACAAAGCGGCGAATCAGGCTAGGTTGGAGTGCCTTCAGTACACATTGTAATGTATTATGAGGTCTGCCACTATGTCTACATAGAAATGTTTTGGACCAATGAGTCCACCCTATAATAACATACGGGTCAGAAACATGGACTATGACCAAAGTACTTGAGAAGAAATTATTAAGTGCTCAAAGAGGAATGGAAAGGCTTATGTTAGGAGTTAGCTTAAGATTCAGGAAAAGAGCCACATGGATCAGGCAACAAACAAGAGTAGAGGATATACTTATGAGCATTGAGAAGAAAAAGTGGCGGTGGACAATAAAACAACAGATACAAGACCGGAATGACTGGAAAAGATTGAGAGAGGCCTATGTCCTGCAGTGGAATGATACAGGCTGATGATGATGATGATGATAATATACATACATATATATATATATATATATATATATATATATATATATATATATATATATATATATATATATGTATATATATATGTATATGTATGCCTATATTTGTATATATGCATGTATGCATGTGCATATATATATATATATATATATATATATATATATATATATATATATATATATATATATATATATGTGTGTGTGTGTGTGTGTGTATGTTTATGTATATATATACATATACATATACATATATACATATATACATATATATCTGAATATATATATGTTCTACTATAAACATTATTATTTGATTAGATAAGTATTAAATTGTCATACGCATATTCAGTAAAGAACTAATCATACTAGGCCTACATCGGAGCAGATTTGACAGAGTTTGTCTAGCTGGTACTTGTTGGCCAACTGGTAGACCTGCATGGCTAGCTCGACGTCTGGCAGAATGGTTTTATCCTCGTAGAGATGGTCGAGGAGCCACTGAAAGGCCTTGGGTGGGTCCTCAGGGAGTGTCAAGACGTCGCCCTCGGCCAGGGGCCCGCACAGCATCGCCTCGAAAACAGGCGAGCTCATAGCAAGCAGCCAGCGGTGGGCCTGAGAGAGCAGGGAGTGGAGTTTCAACGCAAACACATATGAATAACCCAGATTTTGGCAGCCCATCCTAGCTGACTATACAAATTGTAGCAAGTGTTTGACTGTGTCGATTTTATGTAAAAGTTTGTTTTACTTCATAAATGCCGATTATACATTCATGGAGCGGATATGGGTCCAGTATTAATGCAAATATGTTGTCTAGGACCTCAATAAGTGACTTGCCTGTCAGTTGGAGCACCGATAATAGTTTGAAAAACGGCAACTATCACTTACTTGGTTTTATAAATATATATATATATATATATATTGATATTGATATTGATATAGATATATATAGATACAAAATAGATATATATAAATAGATATGTGTATATATATACATATATATATATATATTAATCAAACTAGGGTGAACCGTAGATGTCAAGCGTGAACCCGCTTTGTCTTCCCAAGACTAACTACGAGTGGGGTTCTTCCTCCTGTTGATGTGGCTTTGGTTAGTGGTTAGTTCCATGATGGACATGAATAAATGGGTCCTATAAGCCCGTCTTCGCAAATCTCTCTGAACTGAAACGGGTCCTAAAAGTGCTAATCCAGTGAGTGGGGCAGCACATTCCCTGAATCTTCCTACAGGTTTGCCATGAATGTCATCTGTGTGAGCCAGGAGACAGTTCAATTCAGTTGAGAAAGACTTACAAAGAATTCGTTTCCCCCAGGCTATATGCACGAAGCGGCCCGGCCTCTGCCAGTTATAAGTGCTGATTCATCTGATCATCATAACTGAATGCTTACTGTGACGGTCGGATTGCTTGTAGGCGCTCCAGTTGCCAGGGGACATGCTACAGGCATAGCTGTCTAATCAGCCCAGCAGCTGTCGTCTCTGGGCCCTGCCTGAGGAAGTGTGTCCATCACGTAGTGCTCTACTTTGGCATCAGGTGCGCCACAATGTTCACAGCACCACTCATCATGCCTAATGGTGGGTATGATTTGCCATGCACAAGAATAGCCTATTCTCAGTCTGTGAAGGCTGAGGGAATATCAGCAACTCATAGCCTGTGGCGTCTGAATACCAGCTGCCTGAGGGGGAGGCTTTTGCTTAATCTCTGTAGTGCATCACAAGATCACTCAAGGATTATTTCCTGCCTTCATCTGCCAACCTGTCAGCTATGTCGTTCCCTTTAATATCAACATGGCTTGGAATCCAGTTGATGATAATGTGTCTACCCTAATCCAGGATTTTCTAAGCAATGGTGAGAATCGTGGTCAGACGATAGACGTTATCAATGGGCATGTTTTATTGCAGGCTGTCAATGGCAGCCCTAGAATCTGTATGTATGACAACATACCCATACATCTGGGCTGCATGGGCTATGACTCCTTGCCTGGAGCGAGGAGACATTGTCAGATACCCGCATAGCTTTCACTGTACCCCTTGCTGCAAAACCGGCACCTGCAGTGTCGGTGATGGGATCTACAGAACCATCCGTGAAGTAGGTTTTATTACCTGGCAGAGTGATTGCTGCAATATTCCTCTACGCCTCATCCCTTAACAGAGGCGGTGAGTAATGTCTTTCTCCTTGGCAGGCTCATGACAGAAAACTCTAACAAGGATCATGCCCACGGTGGAGCTGTAACATAGTCAGGGTGGGGGAGAAGGAGACAGAATGCTTGGAGGTAGCGATGCCATACAGGAGTATATCCTGTGGCTGACAACATGCCAGACATAAGGTGGTCCCTCAATCTGGTAGGACAAGCAGCCTGATTTAGGCTCAGTCAAGTCAATTGACTGGTCTTTTTGGTTAGGCAAAAGTTAAGCGGTCAGAAACTCGGTATTGTACAGGTCCTGCGCCTGACTTCAACATGAAGTTATTACTGCATATATTGTCATTACTCCTGAGGCTGTTAGGATATCTTTTTACCTTTAGCTTACCTTTGTTAGACTCAATAGGGATTGGGGCATAGGGGAGTGAATGAATCACTCCTTGCACGGCAAATAATAACAAAGCATACATTTCTACCCCACAATCTGTTGACGAATCACGCATGGACATTGCTATTGCTGTCACTTTGAAATGATAATACGTTTCTTGTGACAAAACAGAAAGTCTGTTAACGATTGTAAAGATAGGGGAATGAAGATTGTTTCTAGAGATAAGGATACCCTGACATTTCTCAAAGAAACGAAGGATATCACAGATGGAGAAGGGACAGGAGGGCTAAATTGGTGTTACTTGGCTTTCTGGTTGCTTATGAACTGAATGTGATTACATTGCATCTCTTGGTTGTTGAGGCTTCCTGTCTACAGAAGGGGAAAACTCCAATTTGGCAAAGTTCTATTCCCTGAAAGGATCCTGTCAGATCCCTATACCTGTGTACTTGAGGCACTTACACCCTCAGGAGTTTTCTGATTTGGATAACCTAGATGTCATATGGGACACTGAAGCAACCATCTCCTAGTAGCGTGATGGGTCCCCATTTAAACATCCTGTAGTAAAACCCCACTGGTTTTTCCCCTCATAATGCCATTCTTCATACAATCATACAATCGAGTAACAATAACGTTGTTATGCTCCAGAGACTAAATTGGAGGCACAGTGCATTTTTTATGGTATCATCCTATCATGTTGATTTGGAAAAGGTCTTTTAGTTGGCACGCCAATTTGTTTTTACGGTTTTAATCTATTTATTATGTATTTTATAATTTCGTGTGTCATACGCGTGACGTCACGGCCTCCCGTGGCCTTCTTTTTGCGTGCCTAAAAATATACATTTGTTGTTCTGCTGTACTTCGGGGCGTTTCTTTTTCCTCTTCCTCAGGCATCAATTTAAAAAAAACACGAAGCCGGCAGCACCAGTATAGAAACCTGCATAAAGAGAGCAAAGCTAAGTATTGAGCTATATTGGCAGTATTTATTCAAGACAAGAGCTGGACTATGGAAAATTATACACATATATCAGCATATATTATATGCAGCCTGTTGGATCTTCCACTTGACTTTAGACTTCCTTTTCTACCGTCTACCATAATTTCCCCTTCATCTTACCCTCTTACTGAACCTTGTACTGTTGTTATGTTAACCTATATTGTTCTTTCTCTTTTAATCTTCCAATAGGGTTTTTATTTATTTATTAACTTATTCATACTAAACTTTATTCTGGGACATCACGGAACATCATTGAGACATCCGACAGGGTCAGGATTTCCCTGGGACCATCATAAGTGGGAATTTGACATCAGGGGGTGGGCTTACCCTACAGATGCCCAATGACCTTCACAGGGAGGGACCTTGGCCCTTAAAGCACCCTTATTGGTAGGTAGGGTCCCCTAGGGACAACGGACGTCCTTTCTGCTACAACAAACTTTTGACTAAAAATATAGCCAATTCCCTAAAATTCAGGTCTGCAGACAAAGCATACCCCACCGAGCAGTCACATGCACTTGGTTCATCCGAAACTACTGGCCGATGTCCCTGAATGATAAAGCGACGCAGCAAGAGATGAATTATACGACACCCCAAAAGGGGGTATGAGGGAGGGAAAGCATAGCCAAAGACCATATAGGAAAGAGAGGAAAGCATCTATTTATACTAATAAATAAACGTCATCCAGCCAGTGTGAATGCGCGCCATCTATCGACGGAGCCGCAAACTGAAAATCGGAAGTGGCGTAGCGCGGCTTTCGAATTATACTATACTTGCATTATATATAGTGCTTTTGGAAAAATTAAAATTGATCCCTTTAAAATAAAATAGCAGTTCGAAAGAGCTTTACTTATCTTTATAGAATAGTATGAGTAGTGCTAACAAGACAATATAACATATGCTTTACGCATATAATCATATTTATAAATCCACAAGTTAGTGATATACTTCAGTTCATCAATGTATCATTAATAACTAAATGTATAAATTTGAAAAATCTATTTTCGTTATATTTTTTCTCATTATTTCAGTAATATAATTTTTCCCATGTTTGTACTTGTGCTTATGTTTGTGTATTCATTTAAGTGTCTGAGCACAAATTAAACTAAGAATAGTGAAAGTAATATAACATACTATTCTTTTATTTGCAGCAAAGCAAATAACATAGAGAGAGAGAAAAAAAAAAAATCAGGCTAACAAAATATGTAGTCATATATCAAATAGTAAACAAAACAGGAGAATCAGTAATCAAAAACAATAATAGAAATTGAAATTAACAAAGACGCAGACATGATATGCATGCTGATTATGCAAAGCTAAAGGAAAAAATGTATATACAAACAGACGACGCTCTCAACACTGGTGATTGACGTTAAAGCCATCTAGTGAGAGAGCCGGACACTAAAATGGATGTGGCTGATGCGGTTCTGCGTGAGCTTTCCCATCTTTCTTATATAGTCTTTGAGCACAGCTATGGATCATTTAGAAGTCATTTTCTTTGTTAAGCGAACATATTTGCACTTTCGCTGCCAGATGATTTTATTTTATTTTGTTTAATTCCCAAAGATCATCTGAGGAACTTCAGTATTAATGAATATGGTAATAATTTTACTAAGTGGTTTCAAGAAAAAAAAACTCCAATAAATAATTGAATAATGTCAATACTTTTTCGATTAAATATAACAAAAAAATGGACAGGTTGACACAACCATAATATTTTATGAAGTGCCTACCTTAATGGCGTCAGAGAAGCCGGGGAAAGTGACAGTGAGGTTCGATAAGTAGCCGGTCTTACGCAGATAAGCCAGGCGTTCAGCCGGCTTGGAGAGCTGGCATTGCCATTGTTTTCCATCTGAAGACATCTTTGGAAGTGCCAGTACAGGATTTCTGTATTAAAACACATTACAAAATAAGCATTGTACACTAATCAATTTGATATATGGGACGTGAATGTTTTAATGGCAAGAAATTTTGTTGAGGTCAAAGTGACATGACCGTACCTATGTAAGTAAATTCCTATTTATTTGCTTTACAGACCTTCTTCGGTTAAACAATGTTAGAAAAACAATAATTCAAATTTCAGTTGATTCTAAGTACTTACTGGATCCTTCCTAGAGTAATTCCACTGCAGAAGCTGTGCTAACAGGCGGGATAGACTGGTTAGAGTAAGCTGTCAGGAAGTTGAAAGATTTGCGAACTGAACGCGTAACTAACTCCCCCCCCCCCTCTTTCTTTCTCTCTATATATACACATTATTTACATATACATACACACACAAATACATACATATATATGTATATATATATATTTATTTCATATTGCGCTTGTACTTTTCATTTTGTTCAAGATATTTAAAATACTCATAACCCCCTTCAGAACTGATCATGGGTTTGATACTGTTGAGGTAGAGGAAGATGTCATCTTGTCTGTGTATATTAAGAAAGTTTGGCTTGTCAATGTACAGATAATTCATGTAGGGATCAGACAAATATACACGTACTGCGTACAAGCGTGTATTCTGAGAGAAGTCTCAAGTGGTTGTTTACATTACATTTAGTAGTTTAGCCGTAAGATGGCATATTAAAGAAAATGTTCCCTTTTATGGGTACCTAAATGAAATATGAGGTATTATTTTGCGATATAAACCGTACTTATGAAAATATAAGCATCCTTATTCTAGTAATATGTATATACACATGTATATATATATATATATACACAAATATATATTCACACATAAGTATGTATGTATCCACACATATAAACGCTCATCCACAAAAAAAAACTTGTTTTCTAATACTGCAAAAACAAATAGAAAAAGTAGATATAGAAAGTTCAATTGGAAACTAGCAACCAGCTATGTGTGCTTTGTATGGTGAAGGCCACGATACAGCACGGCTAGACAAATTGTTCTGGTGGAGAGAGAGAGAGAGAGAGAGAGAGAGAGAGAGAGAGAGAGAGAGAGAGAGAGAGATCCCTAGCAACATCCCGTGATGCAATGTCAATATCTTCTGTGTTTAAATAAGACTAATTTCATTGTCCCTTATCGCCACATAGTATAATTCTGTCTTAGTAAGGATCAATATCGAACACAATCTTCCATGCCGTTTTCTGTTCATTAAAGGTAATGGAATCGGATGATTCTGCCGCCCGCAGTGATTTGGCATCACTGCCTCACCTCGGGAAGAGTGACAGGTGACGGCGACGAACATTGGCAGCCGAGTGATTGTCAATGTCACATTATGTTTTATTTGTCATATTGTGTGACTTCCGTTCGTCCAGTGGCTGCCCTTGAGTGTAAGAGGAGTGTATTTGGGGATTTCGTTGCACGGCTCAACTGACTCGAAATCGGGTATTGCTTCGACTCTTGGGGTATAGGACTCGAATACTGCTGGGAGGGATAAGGAACAGTGCATCAGGAGGAGTCTTGCTGAAGAGATCGAAAGCTATTTGTTGGTAAATTGTTTTCAGACAGGGCGTCTGCTGAACCCTGAGAAAACTGAATGCCAAGTTCACTCGGCAACCAAGCCTCGTCTCGGGAACAGTGACAGGTGACATCAGGGAACGTCAACAGCTGAGTGACATGCGACCCACCAGTTGTTGCCTCCTGTGATCTACGAGCATATAGGCCTACCTTGTTTTGCATATCCCATCAGGTCTCTGATCTTGAAGGATTGCAAGCGTATTCCGCTGAATATTGTCAGCAGTTGTATCAAGATGACTTGCTGGCGGATAGCAGCGACGTGTGTAGTGTCGTGGCCCCGGTGTCTGCCTTCCCCCGCCCCCCCTCTCATCAGCAATGAACCCCTTATCCTGACTGAGGTTTGGGTGCAGTTTTCCAACTAAAGTATTTGCTGAATTCTGGCAGTGAACCAGTGCCTCGAGTCTTGCATGCCGCTTTGACTCCCATTTGGTAATCTAGACTTGTTGACGGTCATCTTATCCTCCTGACATTATCACAGACCACTTACTTGAAGCGCGAGAGATAGAAGGAACACTTTCCTTCCTGAAAATGTCACGAATGGGGTAAGAACATCTAACTGACTGGTGACTAAGCGTTTGTAGATTAACCAGTGTAAATAAAGCGGACAGTGCATGTACTCATGGCATCAACGGGTTAAATTGGACAAATTAAATTTTCCCTTTGTCACGTACGTATGCGACAGAAGAGTAAAATCATGAGGGGGCCTCATGGTATCCTAACAGTAAATCCACGAACATTGGTCAAGGGTTTAAGAACACGTGTTTCTGCATTCACAGAAGGTATTAATTCCTCAACAAACGCTGTCTATTCATCTCGCCACACGGCACCCTATACATAAATAAACCCTGCTGAATATCCCTGTGTGGGTGGTTTAAAATAGCGAGTATACCATGGCGTCATATATCTATACAGTACCTGTGCCCATATACATATAAAGCATATACATACATACATACATGCTAATATACATATATAAACAGTGTTCTACTTCCAAGTTTACCACTCAATGGTACCAGTTTGTAAACCGCTAGTTTCGACTCATGTATCCGAAGAACCTGCGATGAGTCGAGTCGGGGGAACGTTTCGGACACGTGAGTCGAAACCTGGTTATTCACACGTGGCAACGATGAATGTTAGATTTCGTCGTTGAAAGAACTGTATCTTCATCGTCTGTGCTATTGGAAATTAACGACTTGGAAGTTATATATTGTTATATTTTTATTTAGGCGAGTTTATATCAGTTTAAATAGGTTTATCTTACTGACCACAAAGTATGGTACGATCTCGATGTTTATGATTTTGATATTATAGTTATGAAATGTGAAATTGGATTTTATGTAGCAGTGGCAGATCTAGGGTTTTTCAAAGGGGAGACGGGTCGGATTTTGTAGTAAGTGGGGGGTAGCCAATATCAAATACAACCGGTTTCATACTGTTTCTCATTACCGATATATTTCTGTATTTCGTGTATTTCTATATATAATGCATTCCTCTGTTGTGCTGATACTATTTGTCACCCTAATGAGAAACGGGAGGGGAGGGGGAATCGCGCCCCCCCCCCCTGGATCCGCCACCGTCGAAAGATATATGGTAATAGCTGGTCGGGTCTTCTTGAATTCAGTGTCATGGCCGTGAAAGAAAAAAATGTTTCGTAAAATGAGTAAGTGCAACAATTTTGCTTAAAAAAATATTACAAACAGTGTAAAAGTATTTTTAAAAAGTGTAAAAATAATTAAATAAATGTGTTATTACAAGTGTGTTACAAACGAGGGTCTTATACGAGAGTATTCCGTCGAATTCTCTCGTATTCAAATAGCTCGGGTTGAGAGAAACAGCGCCATTCTTCTGTGAAAGGTTCAACAAACAGAAGCGTTATGTTTACACAGGAGCCCGATTGGGTGTGTGTATGATGGGCTACTTTCAATATTACCACATCAATATTAAAGGCAAAACAATCTAATAGAAAATACAATATGACCAACTGCAATATAGGACATTCAATAAAGTACAAATACAACTAGCTACAAATATGATACAAATATAATACA
>NW_028234440.1:7308691-7321191 GCF_977035675.1 Penaeus japonicus
ACCAGCGGGCCCCCTCTGCGACCCGTGTTCGCTAACACGATCCCTCAGCACTGATAACAAAGGATCTTCCTCTGCACAAAACCAAAATCTCCGAGTCCTTTTCGATTCCTCCAGTCGAGATTTCCGACACCTCCAGAGACCGGCTCTCGTGCCTCACATCACCTCGTCCTCGGTCTTAAAAAAAAAACATAAAAGATGTGTCGGTATTTCCCTCGTATCGTCCGAAGTTTCCCCCCCGCGGCCGCCGTTATACCTGCTCCCTCGTCCCCTTCCTCCGAGACGTCTGACCTTCTTCAGACACGACCGGCGGACTTGCGGTGGCTTCCTGTGGACTTCATCGTACGAACCGCATTGTGAATGTTTACTCGATTTTCGGTCTGCGGCATTCTCTCTCCGTGTCATTCAGTTCTCTTATTCCCTGGAAGTCCCACCCCGCGACGTCCTCTACATTTCTCTTCCTTGACATCGATGAATTCGATCGCGTTGGTCGTGGTCTTCCGTGGTCCGAACTGTGGTCCTCCATTATGTCGGTGGACTTTTGCTCCCAATCATCAATGGCTGAGATGGGCGGAAAGTAGATAATGGAGAACAGTGTGGAAACAAGGAAGGCGGAAAAAGGATAAACGAAAAAAAAAAAACATTGTTGAATTTTTTTACTTCATTCAATCATATATTTTAAAAAGGAAATAAAACTGATCATGAAAAAATGACATAAAAATTGAAACTGATACAATATATATCTTTATTAATAGGAGCGAAAACTGAAAATGAAATGTGAAAAAGACTATTAAAAAGCAATAACAAAATGTGAAAAGAGAGGAAAAAAAAGCAAAGACAGCACAACAACCAGAGACGAGCTAATACTCTTCATAAAAACCCCGCTGCACGATACCTCTATTTCTGCTCAGCCACAAAATGCCTCTTGATATTTGGGTAACTAATGCGATTGAGTCATTCATCCTTCTTGCCTAGATCCCCCTATTGTTCCTCCTTTGGTTTTGGTCTGCAATGAATATCGATACTCCCCAGGTCAAAGAAATTATGCAACGGGATGGCTGTGGCAGTTTTTTACAACAATAATCAAATATAGAAAATACCGAGGGCAACTGTCATGTAAATCACTCTCACTCTCTCCTCTCTCTCGTCTCCTCTCTCTCGTCTCCATCTCTCTCTCCGTCTACTCTCATCTACTCTCCTCTCTCTCTCTACTCTCTCCACTTTGCTCCTCTCTCACTCTCTCTTCTCTCTCTCTTGTTCCTCTCTACCCGATCCTTACCCTTCCCTTTCCCTTTCCCTCTCCTTCTCCCTCTTCCTCTCCCTCTCCCTCCCCCTCTCCCTTTCTCTCTCGCTCCCCCTCTCCCTCCTCTCTCTCCCCCTCTCTCTCTCTTCTCACCCACTCTCTCCCTCCTCCCTCATTCACTCCTCCCTCCCCTCTCTCAAAAAAAAAAGAAGAAAAAAGAAAGAAAGAAAGAAGAAAGAAAAAAAAGAAAAGAAAGAAAGAAAATAAACATTATATATATATATAAAAATATAATATATAGATATATAGATATATATGGAATAACGATACATACATATTAAAAAAAGTTATAGATATGACAACAGCAAAGAGACACAGGAGACAATCATTTGATCAAAGAAACAATGGCTAGACATACAGAAAGATAATAAAGATTGATACAATAGATTAAATCTGATCAGTTCCATTGAAATATAGGATAAGACAACTGGTAAGGATAAAAAAACGGTGGACCAGATAGAAGAGATCATCAATGCAATCAGAAAAAAAAAATAAGTGCATAGAGACAACAGGTGATGATATTAGGCAGATAGAATGGTAATGATTTTGGATGGACAGAATAGATAAATCTGATCATGTGCATCAGAAAACTCATGATTTTTCCCCTCCCATGTTTATTTGGCTATTTATAGTAAATATTGTATTTATTAACTATCATTATTTTTCACAGTAATAAATATTATTTGCATAACTGTATTTCAATATAATTCTACTTGTTGCTATCATTATCATTATCCATAATAATGATGAGAATAATAATACTATAATAATATAAAAATAAAATAATAATGATAACAATATAATTATCAATTGTTATTGCTATCATTATTATTATCATATAATAATAATAATAATAGCAATTAAAAATAATACTAATAATAATGATAATAAAAAATATATAAAAAATTAAATACAATTAAGATACTAAACAATAACAATAACAAAATCAATAAAAATACAAAATACATATTATAACAAATATATAAATATATAAATAGAAATACATATATAATTATAATATATATCAATTATATTATATATTTATATATAATATAATATACATAATATATATATATAATTATAAAAAAATATATATATCTATAAAAATATAATATACATAAAAATATATAATAATTTAAAAAATATATAATATAAATATAATATTTTATATGTTTTTTTTAATATATAAATATATATATATAAATATAATATTTAATATAAATATATATAATATATAATTTTTTATAAATATATATAAATATATACATACATATACAAAACAAATACAATCCAATACATACAAATACAACTACCACACACATTTCAACAACATACAACAACAACATAACAAAACAAACAACACCCCACCCAAATTAAACAAATTTTAAAATATATATATAATATAATAAAAAAAAAAAAAAGAAAAAAAAATAAAAAAAAAAGAAAAGATAAAAAAAGGTGAAAAATAGATATAAGATAATAAATTATTTTATATTATATATTATCATATCATATTATATAATATAAATATATATATATATATATATAAATATATATATATATAATATATATATTATAATATATATATAACAAATAAATACACACACACACACACACACCACACACACACAACACACACACACACACACAAGTATATATATATATATATATATATATATATATATATATATATTATATATAAATAAATATATAGAAAATAATATATATATATATATATATATATATAATATATATATATATGTTATAATATATATAATACATACAAATATTATATATATATATATATATATATATAAATATATATATATAATAGATATATATATATATATATATATATATTTTATATACATGTAATATAAGTATGTAATATGTATATCAAAATATATATATATAATATAATGATAATAAAATGATGAAATATGTATTTATGTATTGTATATATGTTGTTATGTATGTTATGTATGATATCGTCTGTATGATAGAATGTATGTATGTACGTATGTAACTATGTAACGTATGTCGTATGTACGTATGTCCGTAGTATTGTGTCATGTATGTGGTAATATATGTATGGGTGATAGTATATATATAGGGTATTATATATAATATATATATATATATGTTTATATAATAGACTATCTATATATGATATAAATATTCAAATACATTTACATTATATATATATATATTATACAACATAAATATATATATAATAAATAATATATATATATAAATATAACGTGTATATGTATATACATATATTATAAATATACATATTTATAATAATATATATAAATATATATATATATATATATATAAATATATATATATATACACACATATATATACAAACATATGTACCTACATATAATATGTATGTATGGCATGTGCCTTATGTATGTATGTTAAGAATTGTGTATGTTGTAGGTCATATGTATATATAAATATTATATATATATTATATTATATATATAAAATAGATATATATAATATATATATCATCTTTATATATAATATATAAAAAAATATACAAATATACATATATACATATATATATAAATATATATATAATATAATATTATATATATATAATATATATATAAAAAAATAAAAATATATAAATATGTGTGTCTATATATATATACATATATATAAAAAATAAATATATATATAATATATATATTATAATATATATATATATGTCTATATATATACATATATATACATTTAAAATATATATAAATTTACTTATAATATATATATATATATATATATATATATATATATATATAGATATATATATACATATATATAGTATATATACATAATATAAACAAATGAACAAATAAATAAACAAAGAACAAATAAACAAACAAAATAGAAGAACAAATGAATGAAGAAAAAATAAATTGACAAATAAAGAAATCAATAAAACTACAAACGTAAATCAGACACTAAGAATACAAAATAAATATAAACACAAAATACAAATAAACATATCAGTAAAATGACAATATTATAAGAAATATATATATATATATATATAAATCTATCTATCTATCTATCTATCTATCTATCTATCTATCTATCTATCTATCTATATATTTATTTATATATATATAATGTGATAGAAAATGCATACATAAATGGAAATTAATGAAGGGTAAATACCTGCCTAATAATTCTCATTAGAACTTCTACTTAAACTTTTTTTTCTTTATATATTTCATATTCTGTTATTCTATTATATTTCTAAATATTTTATTCATATTACATATTTAATTACTTTAATATACTGTATTTTTTTCTTTATTTCCCTGGATACTGAATATTTCATTAAACATTTCCATTTAGGTGTTTATCGTTATTAAGTATATCATTAAATCATTTTATTAAAGAGTTTATTATTATCAAATATTTTATGACTATTCTATCATGAAATATTTTCTTGATATCAAATAACTATTTGATCCTCTTTATTGACCCATTGGTGCCAGGAATTAACTGAAGTGCACTAACCATTGCAGTAGGATTAACATTAACCCTTTGACAGCGGATGGCATGATTTGCTGGAAAGGCAGAGTCAGTCATAGACGCAGATGGCAAGTCACGTCAACCAGTGCTCCTCGGAGAATGACTGGAAACTCCGCCATCCGACGCTGGTGCTCACATCCTTTATTAAAAAAAACCTGAGAGCGACCAATTGGGTTCAGGTTATATAACAAGTAACATTAAGTAGGATTAACATTAGGAGAAGATAAGAAACACAAAGATGATGCTTTTCACCCTCCCCTGCCCTATGTGATCGCTGACAATTCTGAGTGGGTATGTTAATGCGATAATTTTTTCTCAAAGTCACGTACAAAAAACAAAAAAAACACAATTGGTCGAGACTTTACTCTTCTAGAATTTATTGCCATCGAAGGCTCACTGGTACGTAGTGAAACAGCACTGTTTGGATCCTTTAATGGTGCTAACATTCTACGTGGAAGTCTCTAGATCTAGATTCAAAGCAAAAATAATGACACTGCTTCCTCTACGTACCAATGTGAGTACCAAGTTACTCAACAACCATGAGACTCAAGGCTAGAATTCATCAAATCATGTCACAAAAAATTTCTTAACTCCAGAACATTTCTCAGAGCATAACGACAATTCACCGCGTGTCGCTATCACTTCGTTGTCCTTTATTTATATATATATATATATACATCTTTTGAAAACTCATGCCATCTGAGCCATAAACCTCCATGGGTATAGAGTGCAATGAACATCATGGCAGTTTCTATTCTGTCTGTAAACATGGAGTACACTATTCCAAAATCCAGTCCTAACTTTGCCATTGACACAAGAGCACGATGCTACACACACCATACACCTGGGTTCAAATATTTGACTTTTATTATATATCATTCTACTCATTTATCAATAATGAATATATATTGTCACATATATTTTTCATCAATATTCCCTTATCATCATTATCAATAATATCGTCGTCTTATCATTCCTAAAATATCTTCACAACTAGCGATTTTCCTATTATTTTCAGATAGATCTATACTACTGGGGCCTATTTATAGATACCGTATCAGTATTATCTTTATAGTGTTATAATATTAGCAGACACATTATGTAAAAATATTACAAATCTGTAAGTATTAGCCCCAGTATCATAAGTATTAGTGTAAGTATTATTTGTATCATAAGTACAGAATTAATATGAGTATCATATATAAGTATTAGTGTATATATCATAAGTATTAGTAGAGCAAAAAGAAAGTATTATTGGTGCAAGTAAGTAAAGAATTATCCATTATGCGTTAATAATCTGTATTACTAAGCACGTTTATGTAATAAAATATTACTTATATATACGTGGTAAATATTGTAAACTAACATTAATCACTGTTATAACATAATCATGCAATCAAATCTTACTTAAGTAAACGTAAGGAACTGAATCTATTTTCTGAGTATACAAGCATTACCATTCACTCACTATGGAAATAATAATTAACAAAATAGTAATTAATATAATTACAATAATAACTAGATCCATACAATAAGAGTCAATTAAGTCATCTAATAAGCATGATAATAGTACCAATACATCTCTAACAATAACAAATAATAATGCGAAAACAAAAATCTAATGATAGTACAATCACAAACAAACAATAGTAACAATAATGATCAAGTAATCTTATCATTAATGCGCGATCCTAACAATAAATCAATAAAATAATAATAAAGCGATAATAATCATAGTAATAAATTACAGATATACTCAATAATAAAAACATGTTTATATGATGAATGATGATAGAATCAGCGCCGAATACATAATAACTGAGAGCAATAATAAATCATCACAAATATCTAATGAAGTACAATAATAGTGCGCGAGAATAATGATGATAACAATATTCCAACACATGCAAACACGGCAAACACACACCCGCAACGCACACACACACAACTACCACATCCACACACACACACACACACACACACACATATATAATATATATATATACGATATATATATATAATATATATATATAATATATACACTACATAAATATGAATAATTAATATATTTATACGCACTATATATCATGATTACACACAACACAACCACACACATATATATATATATATATATATATATATAATACTATCGTAAATTAACATATATAGTATATAATATAATATATTATCAATCATATACAAAACTATGTGCGTGACTGTGTAGGTCATGTATGAGTGTCGTGTAATATGTTCTAATATATATATATATATAAATATATAAATAATATATATATATATAAAAATTTATATATATATTATATATATATATATATATATATATATATTATAGTTATATATATATAATGATATATATATATAATATACACATATATATATATACTATATAAATATACATATTATAATAATATAATATATATATCATGATTACAATGCATAAAATGAATTTTATCAATTATATACCACATATTGAATAATATATTACCAATTTTGTAAAAGTATATAGTTTGATATCAAAACAATGAAATAATGATAATATTAGTAATGATAATAATACATTATCAATAATAACAATAATAAGAACAATAATAATGAAAACAATAACAACAGAAATATCAATAACAAACAACAAAATGATAATAACAATATCAATAATAGTAATAATAATTAAGAAAGGTAGGATGAATTTCAAGAAAAATATTAATATGAGTAATAATACTAATTGTTTACTGCTACTACTAATAACTATAAGTCGTGTTATGCATATCACAAACTATTATTGCTATAAATCATACTACAAGTACATATTATGATAATTTTGTTCTATCATATATTACAATAATTATCTATGTTGTAAGCTATGCTATTGGTTCTCTTGGTCTCTCCTTTTCCTTCATTCTTTCTCGTTCTATCTTATGCCTTCTTTCTTTAGTCTTTCTCTCCATTTCTTTCATTCATGACCTTTCTTCCTCCTCCTCCTCCTTCTCTCTCTCTCTCATTCTTGCCTTTTACTTTCACCCATATTCTCTTCCTTTTATCGTTCTCTCTCTTTCTGTTCCTTTTATCGTTCTCTCTCTTTCTCTTCCTTTTATCGTTCTCTCTCTTTCTCTTCCTTTTATCGTTCTCTCTCTTTCTCTTCATTTTATCGTTCTTTCTTTCTCTTCCTTTACTTCGACATTCACTCTCTCACTATCTTTGTCTCGAAAAATGTCTTGTTTTCCTCATTTCCCAGTTGATTCCCTATTCTATTGCTCTATTTACCCTTTTCGGCGGTTGACAATCCTCTTGGATTATATTAATAGCACCATTCATCTGAAAATTATAACAAGTTAGACATTTTTCAAAGAGGAAAAATATTCGTCTCTATGTTTTGCTGTCCCTTTGTTTACGTTCGTGTAAGTGAATCCGTGAATCCGCGTTCTTTCGACTTTATCTGGATTCGAGGAATTGTTTTAGTTATTTTCTTCTGATTTCGTTGTTTCACGTAGATTTCTTTTAAACGTTTATTCGAGTCATTATATTTTTTAAATTCTATCTATTTATTATTCTTCCAAGTGAATTTCAATCTGTATGAAATGTCTGGTGTCACTTCGTTATTTTTACTAAATTTAATTTCATATTTTCGTCTTCCTCAACCTTTACCCCTCAATCATTTCTCTATACGTATAATAATACATACATATATATATATATATATATATATATATATATAATAATATATATTATGTTATATATATATATATAGCTTAATATATGCATATATATGCCATATATATATAATCATATATATATATATATATATATCATATATAATTATATATATATATTATAAATATGCCATATAATATATGCATATATATGCATATAATGCCTATTTAATATATTATAGTATAAATATATATATATATAGATATATATATATATATGCAATATATATCATATATTATGCATATATATGCCGTATATATATATATTAATATTATATTATTAAAATTATATATATATAATATATATATATCTTACACACACACACACACACACACACACACACACACACAACACATACGGCACACACATATATATATATATATATATATATATATATATCTATATTAGTATATTATATAGCATATGTATAAGATATCTCTATATGAGATCCCTGAGATATGAACAAGTATTTTAAGGTTCACCCAAAGGTAAGGTATTGAAAATCGCTGTATGCACATAAAGTATATATGTAATGTGTAAACGTAAGTGTGGTAAATGCATATAAATACATATAAGACATATATACATATATATACTCACACTACATTATATACACACAGCCCACACCACACACACACACATATATATATATAATATATATATATATATATATATATATAATATATAAATATATATATATATATATATAATATATAAATATATATATATATATATATATATTTATAATATTTATTGATAGATATATAACACACACAGACACACACACACACATAATATATATATAAATAAAAATAAATATATATATATAATAATATACATATAAGACTAGATACACGATGCGAAAAAATATATATATAATGTATATTATATATATATTATATATATATATATTATAATTAAAAATATAAATGTATGTAGTATGTAATAATATGTGTGTGTGTGTGTATATAATATATATATAATATATATATATATATATATATATATTTATATAAATGATATATAGATTAGATAGAAAGATGGGATAGATATGTATTTATATATATATATATATTAATATATATACACCAAACATCCATATCTAAATAAAGTTTTTCAGAATAGAAATAGCCTACTTTACAAAAATCAACGTTATTCACCACACACATACACAAGTACAGAACTAAAGCAAATAATTAATGCAAGGAGCCAGTAATAAAAAGCCTATCAACCAAAGCATAACCGTACAACACCAAACAATATTTTAAGTCCCGATCACAGCTCAAATAACAAGAAGATTGAAAAAAAAAAAAAAAAAAAAAAAGATAAATGTATGTACTGGGGGAGGATTGATTGAGTCTTCTCTGACTAGTGGGGCCCGCATGCTGAACCTTTTTGACACTCGTGATTGGCTCTCGTGCCCAGTCCTGAAACAGGACAACGATCTAGTAATTTATAATAAAATGGTTACACTACACTAATCTGTACGATGTGTAATGGGATCGGGATAGGTCTGCCATACTTAACAGCCTTGGATACACCACAGCTCGCAACTATAGGGATACCTCTCCCTATGTATTGTACTCTCATAGTGCTTTACTAGATTAACGTTTACATGCGAACGAACTTTGTTTACAAGCTTCACAAGGTAAAGGGCTTGTGCTTTGTTATGTACCCTCATGTGTTGCACTAGATTATCATTCACAGAAAAGGCTTTGTAATTACAAAACGTCACAACTGTACGCGCTTTTCCTTTGTAATGTACTCTTCCATGTGTATTAAAGAGCTTACTATTTGACCGTCAATGCCTTGCTGCACACCTCACACAGCGCCATGAGGTTTTCTCCATGTGTATGTATTCTAGTGTGTCTGCACGAATTCCCTCTGTTAGAGAACGCCTTGCTGCAGATCTCGCAACGGTAAGGCCTCTCCTTGGGTGGTAATTTGTTTTTAACCCTTTTCTGATGTGGCACATTAAAAAAGAAAGTAAAAACCCCCCCCTTTTTATTTTTTTCCCTTCAGACAAAGCTCTTGCCGCAACGTCTGGCAAACTATAGGGCTTCTCCTTTGTGTGTGTCCTCGTGTGCTTCATTCAGATCGGTGAGTCCAAAGTGAAGGACTTCCACAAATATTGCAGCTGAACGCGCTTTTCCTTCGTAATGCCCTCGCGCGTGATCCTTGCGAGCCAACTCTTAAAGAAAATTTCTTTCCACACACAACACTACAGGCGAAACGTTTCCCTTTCCCAAGCCACTTCGTCCTCCTCCTTCTGCCTTCTCCTGCTGGCCTCTGGCGAGCCCGTGTTCGCACGATCCTCAAGCACTGATAACCAAAGGATCTTCCTCTTCGCACACCTAAAATCCTGTCCGAGTCCTTTTCGGATACCTCCTCGTCGAGTTTCCGGACACCACTCCAGAAAGCCGGGGCTCTCGTGCTCCACATTCACCTCGTCCTTCGGTCTATTAATGAAGGATGGTGTTCGGTTTATCCTTCGTATCGTCGAAGTTTCCCCCTCCCCCCGCGGCCGCCGTTACCAACTGCTCCTTCCCCTTCCCCGAGACGTCTGACTTTCTTCCAGACACCGGCGACTTGTGTGCGCTTCCTTGGTCTTCAGTCTTTACGTAGACCGCAATTGGTGAATGTTTACTCGATTTTCGGGTCCTGCGGCATTCTCTTCGTCCGTGGTCATTCAGTTTATCTATTCCCTGGAAGTCCTCCCCGTCGACGTCCTCTACATCTCTAACTTGACATCGATGAATTCGATCGCGTTTGTCGTGACGTCTTCCGTGTCCGAACTGTGGTCCTCATGGTGTCGGTGGACTTCGCCTCCCTCATCAATGGTCGTGTGAAGGGAGTGATAGAGATAAATGGAGGAAACAGGTTGTGGAAACAAGGGAAGGGGATGAAAATGAGAAAACGAAAAAAAAAACATTGATTGATTTTTTTTAAGTCATTCAATCATAATTTCTTTGAAAAAGGGAAATAAAAAAACTGTATCATGAAAGAACAGACATGAAAAATTGAAAACTGATGACAATTTATCTTTAATTAATAAGCCGAAAAAACTGATAATGAACAAGTGGTGAAAATGACTATTAAAAAACAAGAACAAAATGTGGAAAAGAGGGGAAAAAAGCAATGGACAGCACTAACAACCAGAGACGGGAGCTAATACTCATTTATAAAAAACCCGGCTGCCATTCCGGAATTCCCTCCAACTTCCCCCCCCACGATTTCTGCTCAGCCTCAAATGCCTCTGATTTATCTGGGTAAACTAAGCGATGAGTCATTCATCATTCTTTGCCTAGATCCTCTATTGTTCCTTACCTTTGTTTTGTCAGACAATGAATATCGATTACTCTCCCAGTGTCTTAGAAATTTGCTCAGGGATGGCTGTGCAGTTTATAACATTCAAATAATAAAATTAACGAGGCGCACTGTCATGTAAATCTCTCTCTCTCTCTCTCTCTCTCACTCGCTCTCTCTCTACTCTCTCTCTCTCTCTCTCTCTCTCTCCTCCTCTCTCGACTCTCTCTCTCTTTTCTCTCTCTCTTCTCTCTCCTCTCTCTCCCTCTCCCTCTCCCTCCCCCTTCTCCCCTCTCCCTCTTCCCTCCTCGCTCCCTCTCTCCCTTTCCCTCGCTCTCTCTCCCCCTCCTCTCTCTCACCCTCCCTCTCCCTCCTCCCTCGCTCCTACCTCTCTCTCAAAAAAAAGAAAAAAAGAAAAGAAAGAACAGAAGTCAGTAGATGAAAGAAAGAAAAATATACATATTATATATATATATATATATAAATATATATATATATATTATATATATATATTATAGATATATATATATGAATACATACATACATATAAAAAAAAGTTATAGATCTGACAACAGCAAAGAGACACAGGAGTACAATCATTTGTGATATAAGA
>NW_028234440.1:7331191-7333691 GCF_977035675.1 Penaeus japonicus
CTGGTCTCTGTTTGAGGGAATTCCTTTTCGCTAAGCTCTTGTATCCTCAATTCTCATCTTCGTTCCTTCGCAAGAATGACTCTGACTATCTCGAATCTGTATCTCTAATCTCTCTGTCTCTCTCTCTCTTTCAATCTCTCTCTCTTTCTCTCTCTCTCTTTCATCTCTTTCTCTCTCTCTTTCCAATCGCTCTCTCTCGTTCTCTCTCTCTCTCCCTCTTATCTCTCTCGCCTCTCAATCTCTTTCTCTTCCTCTCTTCTCTCTTCTCATTCTCTTTCTCTCTCACTCTATCCTCTACTCCATCTCTCTCTTTCTCACTCTCTCGCTCTCTCTCTCTCATCTCGCTTTCTATCCCTCTTTCTCTTCTCTGCCGCTCTCTCCTCTCTCCCTCTCTCACTCTCTCTCTCCTCCTTTCAATCTCGCCCTCTTTCCTCTATCGCTCGCATTCGCTCATCTCAATCTCTCTCTCTCTCTCTCTCTATACATACATATATATATATATATATATATATATATATATATATATATATATATATATATATATATATATCTTCCAATCAGCTTATCATGTAATTCCATCCAGCCTACTGTAATTGAAAATAGACATATATTGGCTCTACGATTGGATTGGTTGAGGATTATATATGTATATATGTATATATATATATATATATATATATATATATATATATATATATATATATATATATTAGATTAATGTATACATATTGATATCTAAATATATATATATACATATATATATAAATATATATATACATATATATACATATTGATATCTAAATACATATGTATATATATATATAAATATATATATACATATACATATATATATATATATATATATATATATATATATATATATTTTTTTTTTTTTTTTTTTTTTTTTTTTTTTTTAGGTTTGCGAACTTGCATGGCGTGTGACGGTGCACATGTAATATAAGTTAGTTACTGGGGTAGGAGTTTTAAAGTCACTTGTCAATGAATTTATATCATTTATATTTACACCAACACTCTGTAGAACAAAATTCACAAAAATGCCTAATTCTTAAGTACATTCATTCAGACATTTCAATAACAACAATGATAATAACGTAGAACTACACAAGCACACACATAGGGCAATAAATCATAGGAAATTACAAAAATAGATATAAAATAGCGGAACCACGACCCGGTTCCGCCGACCACCGACCAGCCATCGTCACCTCCTTCCACTACCTCGTCCAAGGTCGTTTTCTCTCTCCTTCAACCTTAGCTACCCCCTGCAACCCCTTAATTAAAGAGTCGAATAAACCGAAACCCGAATCTTGACCCAAATCCTTAAGTCCGTCGCTGTCACGAGGATAACAGTGAGACGTTATCTACGGAGATCATGCAGGGACTGTCATGCACAGGTCGGTGGTCGAGTGAACGTTCAGGTACAGCCATATGATAATGTGTGTGTGTATATATATATATATATATATATATATATATATATATATATATATATATATATATATATATACATATGTGTGTGTGTGTGTGTGTGTGCATACACATACATACATATATATATATATATATATATATATATATATATATATATATATATATATATATATATATATACATATATATGTCGTGTGGTCTATTGGATTAACGGCCGGTCTTCAATCTGACGGCTCAGGTTCGAATCCCGTCAGGGAGGTAAAATTAGTATACATATTATGTATATATATATATATATATATATATATATATATATATATATATATATATATATATATATATATATATGTATGTATATATGTATGTATGCATTTGTATGTATACACACACACACATGTGTGTGTGTGTGTGTATATATATATATATATATATATATATATATATATATATATATATATATATATATATATATATATATATATATATATATATAAATGATTTGCATGCGAGCATTTCTTTTATCAAGAGAAATCACGTCAAAGGAAAAGAAAAGTGACATAGTTATCATAGCAAAGTTTTTATCAAAAATAACAACACACTGTGTTCTTGCTCTTTCGAGGCGGTCGATTCCGAGTCTTATTCTGCAGAAGGCCCCGCTGGCAGACCCGGCGGCGGCGCTACACGAGGGTCACAGGAACCACGGTACACGCCTGAGGTCCTCCGGCAGAGTCCTTCAGCTTGAACGTCACGACAGTCGACAGCTGAAAGCACCAAGAGTCACTTCAGTCAGGGACACGCACCTCAGTCAAGGACACAAGGTTGGGATATATTCCCTCCATCACTCACTCCCTCTCGCCCTCCTTCCCTCCCTCTCACACTCCCTTCATCCTCTCCCTCTCTCTCTCTCTCTCTACCCACCCCTCTCCCTCCCTCCCCCGTGGCACTCACCGCCGGGTACTCGCTGAGAATGGCCACCGGCATGTTCCAGTCGACGCGACTCCCGGCGCTGAAAGGACACGGGTTGGCGCCCCCTTCCAGCTGCTTGCAT
>NW_028234440.1:7355206-7385450 GCF_977035675.1 Penaeus japonicus
TCAATTGCTAAATCCTTTAGTATAACGAAAAACAGCGCATCTAACTATAATCCGTTTCATTATCAGAATGGCTCAAACGTGTATTTTAAGCATTTTTGGCTATTTTCAGGGTCGTGTATATTACTGATATTTGTTTTTTTAGTGCACCTTTTTTCTCTGAGTTTTTAATCCTTTAATATAGCGAAATGCAGCGCATCTAACTATAATCCGTTTCATTATCAGAATGGCTCAAACGTGTATATTAAGCATTTTTGGCTATTTTCAGGGTCGTGTCATATTTTTTTTAGTGCAAGTTTTTTCTCTCAATTGCTAAATCCTTTAATATAACGAAAAACAGCGCATTATCTATAATCCGTTTTGTCGCGGTCGACGGCGCCGTCCATGCGCAATCGCCCTCGATTACGTTACATAAAGGTGCGCCCTGCCTCAATTAAGATTGAAATTGAACGCCATGATTTGCAGGAACGTATCTTGAGCGAGGAAGCAATATTGAAACACCAGTGACCCCTGGCAACCCCTTTGGCGACATCGAGTGACGTTAGATACGACTCTGGCGCCGCTTCATCATCTCGCTGCTTCCGGGTCGACGTAGCAGCATGACAAGTGGATGCCTTATCAACCTGGAACGATATCAGGCCATTCCAGCATCCCCTGGCCTGAAAAGATGAATATAAACATTAGTTGCAGTTGCCAGATGCCACCAGAATCATTCGCTGCACTTCTATCTGCTCTTCTACGACGTAAATCGCGTTGTCGCGCCGCATCGTCATCTTTTAAATGTTTATCAATGTTTTTAGGATGTAAGGAGTTTTCATTTCAAATGCTAGGATATATATTTGTGTTGATGACACTGCAATACGTAATCTTTTGTACACAGAACATTCGAGCTTTTATTGCATAAAGAAGGTCGGGAGGTTGTTTCTTAAGCAGCAGCATCTTTAGACGTTTAATCGGTTTTGCATTTTTACTTATTTTTTCAGTTTTAAGAGCTTTTACGCCTTTTTAGCGTATTTTATTCCCGACATTCTTTTGTTTACATTCGGGTTTGTTTTTATTTTGGTTAATTCTTTTACCTCTGCGTTTTAAGAGTCATTTTTATTTTTCACTAATTCCATTTTAAGAACAGTATTTCAGTTTTAGTTATTTTACGTGTTTATTTACCTTTACGTAGTATTTTAAGATAACTCGAAAGCTTTGTATATAAGAGCTGCCACGTGGGCTTCCAGCACTCGTGTCTGAGACCTTGAAGAGCTCACACCTTGTTGAGAACACAGCAGCAACAAAACAAAAATCTTGTGACACTAGAGTTACCCTGGTTTACGGGGCCTCTTGTTTCGCTAGATATTGTTGTTTTCTGGGTTATTTAACGTAAGGAAATTAGAGTAAACGCTGTTTTGCACAGATTTTTGCGCACTTTAGTGCTTTGCCTGCACCTTCAGTGCTTTGTTTTTTGCAGGTGACACGAGAGTATAGTAGTAGACAGCCCCCATCCCAGACCCGCAGCACTCTTTTACCCCAGGGTAGCCCTTACGGGCTGTGACCCTATGGTAGGGAGGATCAGTAGTCTGAGGCGTCCTTTGGGCGCAACTTTTTTCTTTCCCTGTTTTTTTTTTTCCATTTTTACGTGTGACCTTCCTGAGCCTACCGGAGTTTACCTTGTAAGCTCCAGTATTCGCTTGGGAGGTGGGCATTTTCTTACCGTCCCTCGCATTTGGCAGGTTCGGCGGTAGGGAAGTGTCTTCCACACAACTCCGATCCCTTAGTTGGTACTGGAGAACTCAACCAGGCTTCCACTAGGGGGGGGCGAGGACGTGTAACGACAAGACTGTTTATTTTTTTGTATCCTCTCTTAGCTATTGGGATTAGGTTGATACAATAGTTAAGGGAAAAGTAGTCCTCTCAGGACAACGGGCTTTGGCCCAGGGTTCGGACCTGGTCCGACACCCGAGTATGGTTGATCCCCCGGCTACCCTTCCTCCTCCCCAAGGAGGAGGGGCGACTCCTAAACTCTCTAAGACAACTTTGACCACCAATGGAACCCCGACTAACGACCGACCCAGAAGACCATTTATTGATATCCCTCCAGAGAACGCAAGGTGTGTGAACATACGATGCGTGAATGAAAATCAATCGCTGAAAAATGTCAACCCCTTTATCATTAAGAAGGTCCTTGATGGTCAAGTGGAAGGCACTTTTGATTTTGTCCGAAAACTGCGAGATGGTAGCCTCCTTGTGAAAGTACAATTTAAATCTCAGGTTAAGGATTTGCTTAAACTGACGCAAATTCATGACCTTCAAGTTAAAGTAACTATTCCTGTTGGCCCAAATACCTGTAAGGGAGTAATCTTTCACAGGGATTTGAGGACAATGGAAGAAAGGGAAATTCTTGAGGCCATGAAAGACCAAAGCGTAGTAGAAGTAAATTGTATGACAAAGAAAGATGGAGATGTGCGAGTAAAAACCGGATTGTGTTTCTTGACTTTTTCCTTACCCAAAATTCCAAGTACTGTAAAAGTTGGATATGAGATCGTCCAAGTTCGACCCTATATCCAAAAACCAATGCGTTGCAATAGATGCCAAAAATTTGGACACACCTCATTACGATGCAATGATAAAGATACAGACAAATTCATGTGCGGTAAATGTGCTGGAGCCCATGATACTACTACATGCAAGGAAAAGACACTCAAGTGTGCTAACTGTGGAGGTCCCCATCAGTCAGGCTCTGCTGAATGCAGCAGCCTGAAGACGGAGACTGAGACATTGGCATACATGAGAGAGCACGATGTTAGCTACCGTGAGGCCAAGAAGAAAGTTGACGGTTTGGCAAGCAAACCCAATACTTCTTACGCCTCAGCAGTAACCAACAACGTTTCCAATGCAAGCAGTATTAATCAGCAGCTCGCAGCTAAGGACCAGGAAATTTCCGAATTAAAGGAAACAGTTAAAAATTTAATGAATCAAGTAAAAGAATTGACTAAAACAATAAAGGAAATTGCTGAATCAACCCAGCAAAAAAAGCATCATAAGGAGGATGATACCAAATCACAATCTGGATCACACCTCTTAGTCCAGGCGACCCCTACTAGAACTTCGTCTGGTAGTTGTTCTGCTCATAAGAGCAGATCATCTTCTGTCGGGCGTCTCTCTAGCAGAGGGGAGCAGTCTATGGAGGCTACTGTCTCCAAAAATTCCCGAGAGAGGCCCTCGGGAAGCGAGGGAGAGGAGGAGGCGCCTCCCTCCCAAAAAAAGAAAATAAAAACCGGCGGACAAGGCACTTCCAAACCCCATAAAACGTAATCCACGCGTATACCATTATACAATGGAACTGTCGAAGTCTTAGATCAAAAATAAACTCCCTTAGATTATTAGCCTCGTCCTATGCTCCCGATATTATCGTTCTACAAGAAAGCCACTTAAACGACCAAGTCTCTGACGAGGTCGTATCGCTAAGAAACTACCATCTTTGTAGAAAAGACCGAGAGGGAAGGGGTGGAGGCGGAGTCGCCATGTACATCCACCAGAATCTCCCTTTCACTGAAGTGACGATTAATTCTACTTTGGAACACGTCGCATGCAAAGTAAAATTCAATAACACGTATCTGACTATATGCTCAGCTTATTGTCCACCAGATAAAATGGTAATCTATGATGAGCTTTTTGCTATTCAGGACAGTCTGCCAAATAACAAATTAATTTTAGGTGATTTTAACGCTCATCATACGTCATGGGGTTCCCTGCGGGTGAATGGTAGAGGTGAGCAAGTAGTTAAGTTGATCAACGACTCTGATCTGGTTCTTCTAAATGATGGTAGTCCAACGCGAATAGACGATAATACCGGTAATTTGAGCTTTATTGACTTATCATTGGTCTCTTCAACACTAGCAGCCAAGTGCCTGTGGCACACCATTGACGGCTCGTTGGGAAGCGATCACCTTCTTATTTGTATTCAATATTCATGCGACACCACGAGGACGCCTTCAGCACCCAAATTTAACGTAAAAAGAGCAGATTGGGTCGCCTTCACAAGGAGCGTCAAGCTCGAAGTTGTTGGAGAAACCATTGATGATAAAGTAAACAGTGTTCAAAATTGTATTATAAATGCAGCGATGGCAACCATCACTAAGACTTCGACAGATAGCGTTAAGCATAGAGTTCCATGGTGGACACCAGATTGCCGCAGGGCGCTATGTGAACGAAATAGGGCCTACAGGCTTTTCCAAAAAAACATCACAAATGAGAACTTTCGCAACTACAAACAAGCGAGAGCTAGGGCTCGAAGAACAATTAGACAAGCCAAAAGAGACTCCTGGCGAAGCTTTGTCTCTACGATTAACAGCAATACCAGCATTGCAGAGGTTTGGTCCACTGTCAACAAAATCAATAAAAAAAGAACATCATTTAAAATAAGAAATATCACTCATGAGGGAAATGAATATGATTCACCTAGAGACATTGCTAACATAATCGCCAGGCAGTTCTCTTATACAAGCAGCTCGGAAAACTACAACCCTGCATTCCTGACCACCAAGGAAGCAGCCGAGCTGCAACCAATTCACTTTGCCACAGGAGATGACCTTGATTACAATAAAGACCTAACAATGGATGAGCTTGTCCGAGCCCTAGAAGCCTGTAGAGGAACATCCCCAGGCCCCGATGAAATTCGATATGAGATGATGAAGCATCTTAATCATGGTGACATGATTAAGTTGCTAGAAGTGTACAATGATATTTGGAAAAGCCAGACTTTTCCAAATTCATGGCACTTCGCCCCACTTCATTCCCATATTGAAAGGAGGGGGTAATCCCAGATCCGCTATTTCTTACCGCCCAATTGCATTGACAAGTTGCTTATGCAAGGTCATGGAAAGAATTGTTAATAGCAGGCTATTGCGTTTTCTAAATTCCAGGAATTAGCTAGTTGACGATCAGTGCGGGTTCCGAAAGGGACGTCTAAGTCTCGATCAGGTAGTAAGACTGGAAATTCATACTCATGAGGCATTTGCCAAAAAACAATTTTTTATTTCAGTATTTTTTTTCATATAGAAATACCCTACAACATGACATGGCAATAGGCCTACTCACAAAACTTTATGCTTTCAGATTACATGGAAACGTGCCTTGTTTAATTCAAAATTTCATGTCTGACAGAACTTTTTCTCTCAAATTATTTCTGACAATGTCACTTTTTCGGACATGTTTGTCCAGGCAAATGGAGTCCCGCAAGGAAGTGTCTTGTCACCAACATTATTTTTATGTATGATTAATGACATTCTACCAGCTCCTCCTCGGAATCTTAAATACTCACTGTACGCCGATGACTGTGTATTATGGCACTCCAGCAGTAATGCAGAGTTCTCGGCAAATCAGATCCAATTGGCACTGGATATGATTCATAACTGGGGCCTCCAGTGGGGTTTTAAGTTTTCCATAAGAAAGAGTATTGGAGTGGTCTTTACCCATAGGAGAAAGCCCAACATCAGGCTAACTCTAGACAACCACCCAATACCTATTCAAAATTCAGCTAAATTTCTTGGTCTACTCTTTGATAGTAGATTGAATTGGAAAGACCACATTGGTCAATTAAAGAATAAATGTCAAAAAGCACTCAATTTATTAAAGTGCATTTCTGGACACAAATTGGGAGCTGATAGAAAGTCTTTACTGATGTTATATAAATCCCTGATTAGATCTAAAGTAGATTATGGGTCAATCGTGTATGGCTCGGCAACGAGCTCAACTCTGAAAGGACTGAATGTTGTGCAGAATGCGTGTTTACGTGTCTGTCTTGGAGCCCTTAAATGCACTCGCATCGAGCGCCTAGAGGTAGAGTCGGGAGTACCTCCCCTCCGTCTCAGACGCGGCCAGCTTGCGCTGACCTACGCCGTGAAAATAGCCAGGCAGCCCCAACATCGTAACAGGGATGTTTTGCGCCGGCAATTAGACCCACAGCACCGCGGCGGAAAGCCTCTGTGCAATAGACTCCAAGACCTCACAGACAAAGTCGGTATAGATCTCTCTACTATCGATACCCTGGTTCAATCAAATATAGCGCCGTGGGAAACCCCCAATTTTACCATTGTGGTAGACTGGCTACCATCAGTCAAAGCCACGGTACCGGAGGCGGAGGTACGCCAGCGGTTCAGAGAGATCATTATTAAACATCTTTCCTTTTTTCATTTGTATACCGACGGGTCCAAGACAGACGAGTGTGTGGGTGCGGGTGTATGGTCGACTGAATGTCAGTTGAGATTTCGATTGCCGAATCATACATCGATCTTTCTTGCTGAACTTTTTGCAATAGACAAAGCCTTAGATTTCGCCCTATCGACGACCCACGATAGAATAGTCATATTTTCAGACTCATTAAGTTCAATTAAAGCTATTAAATCCTTAGAAACTACAAAAAATGAATTACAGGGTAATATCATTCGTAAATTACATAGTGCCAATAAATCAATCAAGCTGATATGGGTACCTGGACACTCGGGTATACATGGCAATGAACAGGCTGACAAATTAGCCGGGTCGACTGGTGATCTGGAGCCTGGCATTGTCCGCACAGATCTCAGGTGTTTTGTCTCTTTTATAAAAGCAAAAATCCATCTCCTGTGGCAGAGTGAGTGGACCGACCTCACAATCTACAACAAGAACAAAGAAAAGATTGAAATGTGGGACACAGCCCACAGAAGAAACAGAAGGGAGGAGGTGGTGTTGGCCCGACTGAGGGTCAATGCCACACGTTTAACCCACCTCACTCCCTACATCGAAAAAAATTTCCCTCCACGATGTGACCACTGTCATAGACACCTCTCAGTGGCACATATTCTGATATTCTGTCAAAAACACCACAGCAAAAGACAGAATATTAAAAATTACTTCCAAATAAAAAATATTGAATTAAATATAACAAATCTACTATCAGATAATGAAAAAATAATAAGTAAAGTAATCACTTTTTTAAAGGAGACAAAACTTTATGACCTTCTATAGATTGATAAAATAAAATGGAATCATTGGCTTAATAACTTGGCTTGTGCCGCTGGTTGATAGCCAATAAATCCAACAAACAAACAAACAAACAGCTTCCAGCGGAGCCCGCTTCCAGCCTTTGTTCAACACGCTTGTCTTGTCAGAAAGCTCTGTTCTCTCTCTTCGAGTACCCTGGCTGATTTTTCCATCTCGTCCAGCAACCAGATAAGTTATTGGTCGTGTACAGTTGTGAAATTCAGGTCGAGAGTGGTGATTATTGCATCAAAATTAACGCCAGGTATAACATAGACAAAGTGCCTTTTTTTTACTTTATTCGTGACTAAATTCTGCAGAAAACTATATATTGTGGTGTCATCTATGTGACTGCGTCAATTCGCCATATTTCATTTATATTAGTCAAGCTAATAATTCGTTTCTTTTAATTGTTTATAACTGCTTGCCCCTATACGCAGTTATTTTAGTACAATTATTAAGTTAATCTATATTCAGTCTTTAGGATATTGCCTAGTATCATTCCGGTATTTCCGCCTCCACATCCATTTTAGATTAATTTTATTTGGGGCGACATCAACCCCGATTTCTAAATTGATTCGTTTCGCTATCTATCTATTTTTATTGTGTTAGTTAAGGTCCCTTTCGCTACTGTTTGTATACCATCGGATATTTCTATGTATATATATGTCACATCTTGAACGGTGTCTAAGAGTGAACGTCTGTGGAGCAAAGGCCAACAACTATAAAGTTCATTTATTTTTACATGTATGTCAATTATTCTGTTATTTAATGATTACGGTATTTCTGCACATAATAAACGAAATTACCTGTGAAGTGTTTCTGAATCATATGTTTTAAATACCGAGTGAATGATTATTATTTTAAAGTTTGTATATTCATTTTAAATCATTTTAATTTGTTTCTCATTGTAGATACTTTGGCTGAAGGAGGATACGAAATACTTTACCTTAAAACTGGAAAAAAAAGTATTAATCTGAATATTGTATTTGAAACGAAGAGATCAATTTCAGCTTTCCATCTGAAGAGAATTATTCAAATATTTTATCCGAATATAAAGATTAACTTGAATTCTGTATCTGGAAAAGAAAAAAAGATATTAACAATAGTATAATAATACAACTCTATCTTGATAATACTGGCAGGTTGAGCATACGTTAAAATAATTATCAAATTAAATCTATTGCACCAGTATATGTGAATGAGCGATGGGTATACTCCTGGCCTATTGATTTATAAATTATTAAAAAGAAACTTGGTCACAGAAGAAACTTATGTACTTAGCTGGAAGCTGGTTTCATTGTTTTTAAAGGTTTGGATTACTACTTACCTGAGAGTTGAAGTCGCCTCAGATGATGGACTCTAGGATTACTGTTTACCTATGGTTGAAATCTCCAGCTACATGTTGATTACTCTGAAGACTCGCACATATATGAATAATTAGTACACATCGAGTCGGTTTAAGCACGCAGTCTCTCAACTGTTTACTCACTCACACATTCGTTCAGTTATTCGTTCATACATTCACACATCTCATACACCCACCACGCCCCCTCGGTTCGCACGCTACCAAACCACTTACATACACGCATATTATACACACATACATCCACGCCCACACTCCTGTTTTTCCCTTACACTCTCTTGCACACGATTCTTACACCCCCACACACACATGACGTTCCCAGACGTATAACTGGGTGGTGGCAGCAAAGGAAGAGTGACGTGCCAAGCGGGCTAATTCTATGCATATACTCATCATCACACATCTCCATATTATACTCATTTGGCATTGAGCCATTGCACTGTCATTAAGTATATCTGCACACTACATTTAGTGGTAGGCAGGACGTCTATTTGGTATTCAACGGTACTACGCCTATTCACCACGGGTACAGGGCGTCCCGCACTACTACACGTTTCATTATCAGAATGGCAAAAACGTGTATTTTAAGCATTTTTAGCTATTTTCAGGGTCGTGTATATTACTGTCATTTTTTTTAGTGCACCTTTTTTCTCTCAATTGCTAAATCCTTTAATATAACGAAAAGCAGCGCATCTAACTATAATCCGTTTCATTATCAGAATGGCTCAAACGTGTATTTTAAGCATTTTTGGCTATTTTCAGGGTCGTGTCATTTTTTTTTTAGTGCACCTTTTTTCTCTCAATTGCTAAATCCTTTAATATAACGAAAGGCAGCGCATTTAACTATAATCCGTTTCATTATCAGAATGGCTCAAATGTTTTTTTTATGCATTTTTGGCTATTTTCAGGGTCGTGTCTTTTTTTTTTTTTTTGGCTACTTTCAGGGTCGTGTATATTACTGTCATTTTTTTTTATTGCACCTTTTTTTCTCTCAATTGCTAAATCCTTTAATATAACGAAAAGCAGCTCATTTAACTATAATCCGTTTCATTATCAGAATGGCTCAAACGTGTATTTTAAGCATTTTTGGCTATTTTCAGGGACGTGTATATTACTGTCATTTTTTTTTTAGAGCACCTTTTTTCTCTCATTTGCTAAATCCTTTAATATAACGAAAAGCAGCGCATCTAACTATAATCCGTTTCATTATCAGAATGGCTCAAACGTGTATTTTAAGCATTTTTGGCTATTTTCAGGGTCGTGTCATTTTTTTTTTTTTTTTAGTGCACCTTTTCTCTCTCTATTGCTAAATCCTTTAATATAATGAAAAACAGCGCATTTAACTATAATCCGTTTCATTATCAGAATGGCTCAAACGTGTATTTTAAGCATTTTTGGCTATTTTCAGGGTCGTGTCATTATTTTTAGTGCACATTTTTTCTCTCAATTGCTAAATCCTTTAATATAACGAAAAGCAGCGCATCTAACTATAATCCGTTTCATTATCAGAATGGCTCAAACGTGTATTTTAAGCATTTTTGGCTATTTTCAGGGTCGTGTATATTACTGTCATTTTTTTCTAGTGCACCTTTTTTCTCTCAATTACTAAATCCTTTAATATAACGAAAAGCAGCGCATCTAACTATAATCCGTTTCATTATCAGAATGGCTTAAACGTGTATTTTAAGCATTTTTGGCTATTTTCAGGGTCGTGTAATTTTTTTTTTAAGTACACCTTTTTTCTCTCAATTGCTAAATCCTTTAATATAACGAAAAACAGCGCAATTAACTATAATCCGTTTCATTACCAGAATGGCTCAAACGTGTATTTTAAGCATTTTTGGCTATTTTCAGGGTCGTGTCATTTTTTTTTTAGTGCACCTTTTTTCTCTCAATTGCTAAATCCTTTAATATAACGAAAAGCAGCGCATCTAATTATAATCCGTTTCATTATCAGAATGGCTCAAACGTGTATTTTAAGCATTTTTGGCTATTTTCAGGGTCGTGTATATTACTGTCATTTTTTTTAGTGCACCTTTTTTCTCTCAATTGCTAAATCCTTTAATAGAACTAAAAGCAGCGCATTTAACTATAATCCGTTTCATTATCAGAATGGCTCAAAAGTGTATTTTAATCATTTTTGGCTATTTTCAGGGTCGTGTCATTTTTTTCTTAGTGCACCTTTTTTCTCTCAATTGCTAAATCCTTTAATATAACGAAAACAGCGCATCTAACTATAATCCGTTTCATTATCAGAATGGCTCAAACGTGTATTTTAAGCATTTTTGGCTATTTTCAGGGTCGTGTCATTTTTTTTTAGTGCACCTTTTTTCTTTCAATTGCTAAATCCTTTAAAATAACGAAAAGCAGCGCATCTAACTATAATCCGTTTCCGTTTTATTATCAGAATGGCTCAAACGTGTATTTTAAGCATTTTTGGCTATTTTCAGGGTCGTGTATATTACTGTCATTTTTTTGTGCACCTTTTTTCTCTCAATTGCTAAATCCTTTAATATAACGGAAAGCAGCGCATCTAACTATAATCCGTTTGATTATCAGAATGGCTCAAACGTTTATTTTAAGCATTTTTGGCTATTTTCAGGGTCGTGTATATTTCTGTCATTTTTTTTTAGTGCACCTTTTTTCTCTTAATTGCTAAATCCTTTACTATAACGAAAAGCAGCGCATCTAACTATAATCCGTTTCATTATCAGAATGGCTCAAACGTGTATTTTAAGGATTTTTGGCTATTTTCAGGGTCGTGTCATTTTTTTCTAGTGCACCTTTTTTCTCTCAATTGCTAAATCCTTTAATATAACGAAAAGCAGCGCATCTAACTATAATCCGTTTCATTATCAGAATGGCTCAAACGTGTATTTTAAGCATTTTTGGCTATTTTCAGGGACGTGTATATTACTGTCATTTTTTTTTTAGTGCACCTTTTTTCTCTCAATTGCTAAATCCTTTAATATAACGAAAAACAGCGCATTTAACTATAATCCGTTTCATTATCAGAATGGCTCAAACGTGTATTTTAAGCATTTTTGGCTATTTTCAGGGTCGTGTATATTACTGTCCTTTTTTTTTTTATTGAACCTTTTTCTCTCAATTGCTAAATCCTTTGATATAACGAAAAGCAGCGCATCTAACTATAATCCGTTTCATTATCAGAATGGCTCAAACGTGTATTTTAAGCATTTTTGGCTATTTTCAGGGTCGTGTATATTACTTTCATTTTTTTAGTGCCCCTTTTTTCTCTCAATTGCTAAATCCTTTAATATAATGAAAAGCAGCGCATCTAACTATAATCCGTTTCATTATCAGAATGGCTCAAACGTGTATTTTAAGCATTTTTGGCTATTTTCAGGGTCGTGTATATTACTGTCATTTTTTTTTAGTGCACCTTTTTTCTCTCAATTGCTAAATCCTTTAATATAACGAAAAACAGCGCATTTAACTATAATCCGTTTCATTATCAGAATGGCTCAAACGTGTATTTTAAGCATTTTTGGCTATTTTCAGGGTCGTGTATATTACTGTCCTTTTTTTTTTATTGAACCTTTTTCTCTCAATTGCTAAATCCTTTGATATAACGAAAAGCAGCGCATCTAACTATAATCCGTTTCATTATCAGAATGGCTCAAACGTGTATTTTAAGCATTTTTGGCTATTTTCAGGGTCGTGTCATTTTTTTTTTTAGTGCACCTTTTTTCTCTCAATTGCTAAATCCTTTAATATAACGAAAAGCAGCGCATCTAACTATAATCCGTTTCATTATCAGAATGGCTCAAACGTGTATTTTAAGCATTTTTGGCTATTTTCAGGGTCGTGTATATATCTGTTATTTTTTTTTTAGTGCACCTTTTTTCTCTGAATTGCTAAATCCTTTAATATAACGAAAAGCAGCGCATCTAACTATAATCCGTTTCATTATCAGAATGGCTCAAACGTGTATTTTAAGCATTTTTGGCTATTTTCAGGGTCGTGTATATTACTTTCATTCTTTTTTTAGTGCACCTTTTTTCTCTCAATTGCTAAATCCTTTAATATAACGAAAAGCAGCGCATCTAACTATAATCCGTTTCATTATCAGAATGGTTCAAACGTGTATTTTAAGCATTTTTGGCTATTTTCAGGGTCGTGTCATTTTTTTTTTTTTTTTAGTGCACCTTTTTTCTCTCAATTGCTAAATCCTTTAATATAACGAAAAGCAGCGCATCTAACTATAATCCGTTTCATTATCAGAATGGCTCAAACGTGTATTTTAAGCATTTTTGGTTATTTTCAGGGTCGTGTCATTTTTTTTTTAGTGCACCTTTTTTCTCTCAATTGCTAAATCCTTTAATATAACGAAAAGCAGCGCATCTAACTATAATCCGTTTCATTATCAGAATGGCTCAAACGTGTATTTTAAGCATTTTTGGCTATTTTCAGGGTTGTGTATATTACTGTCATTTTTTTTTAGTGCACCTTTTTTCTCTCAATTGCTAAATCCTCTAATATAACGAAAAGCAGCGCATCTAACTATAATCCGTTTCATTATCAGAATGGCTCAAACATGTATTTTAAGCATTTTTGGCTATTTTCAGGGTCGTGTCATTTTTTTTTTTAGTGCTCCTTTTTTCTCTCAATTGCTAAATCCTTTAATATAACGAAAAACAGCACATTTAACTATAATCCGTTTCATTACATGAATGGCTCCAACGTGTATTTTAAGCATTTTTGGCTATTTTCAGGGTCGTGTATATTTCTGTCATTTTTTTTTAGTGCACCTTTTTTCTCTTAATTGCTAAATCCTTTAATATAACTAAAAGCAGCGCATTTAACTATAATCCGTTTCATTATCAGAATGGCTCGAACGTGTATTTTAAGCATTTTTGGCTATTTTCAGGGTCGTGTCATTTATTTTTAGTGCACTTTTTTTCTCTCAATTGCTAAATCCTTTAATTTAACGAAAAGAAGCGCATCTAACTATAATCCGTTTCATTATCAGAATGGCTCGAACGTGTATTTTAAGCATTTTTGGCTATTTTCAGGGTCGTATATATTACTGTCATTTTATTTTTTAGTGCACCTTTTTCCTCTCAATTGCTAAATCCTTTAATATAACGAAAAGTAGCGCATCTAACTATAATCCGTTTCATTATCTGAATGGTTCAAACGTGTATTTTAAGCATTTTTGGGTATTTTCAGGATTGTGTCATTTTTTTTAGTGCACCTTTTTTCTCTCAATTGCTAAATCCTTTAATATAACGAAAAAAAGCGCATTTAACTATAATCCGTTTCATTATCAGAATGGCTCAAACGTGTATTTTAAGCATTTTTGGCTATTTTCAGGGTCGTGTATATTACTGTCATTTTTTTTTAGTGCACCTATTTTCTCTCAATTGCTAAATCCTTTAATATAACGAAAAGCAGCGCATCTAACTATAATCCGTTTCATTATCAGAATGGCTCAAACGTGTATTTTAAGCATTTTTGGTTATTTTCAGGGTCGTGTCATTTTTTTTTAGTGCACCTTTTTTCTCTCAATTGCTAAATCCTTTAATATAACGAAAAACAGCGCATCTAACTATAATCCGTTTCATTATCAGAATGGCTCAAACGTGTATTTTAAGCATTTTTGGCTATTTTCAGGGTTGTGTATATTACTGTCATTTTTTTTTTAGTGCACCTTTTTTCTCTCAATTGCTAAATCCTCTAATATAACGAAAAGCAGCGCATCTAACTATAATCCGTTTCATTATCAGAATGGCTCAAACGTGTATTTTAAGCATTTTTGGCTATTTTCAGGGTCGTGTCATTTTTTTTTTAGTGCTCCTTTTTTCTCTCAATTGCTAAATCCTTTAATATAACGAAAAACAGCGCATTTAACTATAATCCGTTTCATTACATGAATGGCTCCAACGTGTATTTTAAGCATTTTTGGCTATTTTCAGGGTCGTGTCATTTATTTTTAGTGCACCTTTTTTCTCTCAATTGCTAAATCCTTTAATTTAACGAAAAGAAGCGCATCTAACTATAATCCGTTTCATTATCAGAATGGCTCAAACGTGTATTTTAAGCATTTTTGGCTATTTTCAGGGTCGTGTATATTACTGTCATTTTTTTTTAGTGCACCTTTTTTCTCTCAATTGCTAAATCCTTTAATATAACGAAAAGTAGCGCATCTAACTATAATCCGTTTCATTATCTGAATGGTTCAAACGTGTATTTTAAGCATTTTTGGGTATTTTCAGGATTGTGTCATTTTTTTTTAGTGCACCTTTTTTCTCTCAATTGCTAAATCCTTTAATATAACGAAAAAAAGCGCATTTAACTATAATCCGTTTCATTATCAGAATGGCTAAAACGTGTATTTTAAGCATTTTTGGCTATTTTCAGGGTCGTGTATATTACTGTCATTTTTTTTTTAGTGCACCTTTTTTCTCTCAATTGCTAAATCCTTTAATATAACGAAAAGCAGCGCATCAAACTATAATCCGTGTCATTATCAGAATGGCTCAAACGTGTATTTTAAGCATTTTTGGCTATTTTCAGGGTCATGTCATTTTTTTTTTTAGTGCACCTTTTTCTCTCAATTGCTAAATCCTTTAATATAACGAAAATCAGCGCATCTAACTATAATCCGTTACATTATCAGTATGGCTTTAACGTGTATTTTAAGCATTTTTGGCTTTTTTTCAGGATCGTCATTTTTTTTTTCTTGCACCTTTTTTTCGCAATTGATTTTTCCTTTAATATAACAAAAATCAGTGAATTGAACTGTAATCCGTTTCGTTATCAGAATGGCTCTAACGTGTATTTTAAGCATTTTTGGCTTTTTTCAGGATCGTCATTTTTTTTTCTTGCACCTTTTTTTTCTCAATTGCTAAATCCTTTAATATAACGAAAAGCAGCGCATCTAACTATAATCCGTTTCGTTATCAGAATGGCTCAAACGTGTATTTTAAGCATTTTTTTTTTTATCAGGATCGTCATTTTTTTTTCTTGCACCTTTTTTTTCGCAATTGATTTTTCCTTTAATATAACGAAAAACAGCGCATTTAACTATAATCCGTTTCATTATCAGAATGGCTCAAACGTGTATTTTAAGCATTTTTGGCTATTTTCAGGGTCGTGTCATTTTTTTTTTAGTGCACCTTTTTTCTCAATTGCTTTTTCCTTTAATATAACGAAAATCAGCGCATTTAACTGTAATCCATTTTGTTATCAGAATGGCTCTAACGTGTATTTGAAGCATTTTGGAATGTTTTTCAGGATCGTTTATATTACTGGCATTTTATTTTTCTTTCTGCACCTTTTTTCGCAATTGGTTTTTCCTTTAATATAACGAAATTCAGTGCATTTAACTGTAATCGTTTTTTTTTATCAGAAAGGTTCTAACGTGTATCTTAAGCATTTTTGGCTTTTTTTCAGGATCGTCATTTTTTTTTTCTTGCACCTTTTTTTTCGCAATTGCTAAATCCTTTAATATAACGAAAAGCAGCGCATCTAACTATAATCCGTTTCATTATCAGAATGGCTCAAACGTGTATTTTAAGCATTTTTGGCATTTTTTCAGGATCGCCATTTTTTTTTCTTGCCGCTTTTTTCTTTCAATTGCTAAATCATTTAATATATCGAAAATCAGCACATTTAACTATAATCCGTTTCATTATCAGAATGGCTCTAACGTGTATTCTAAGCATTTTTGGCTATTTTCAGAGTCGTGTATATTACTGTCATTTTTTTTTAACTTTTTTTCGCAATTGATTTTTCCTTTAATATAACAAAAATCAGTGCATTTAACTGTAATCCGTTTCGTTATCAGAATGGCTCTAAGGTATATTTTAAACATTTTTGTTTTTTTTTCAGGATCGTCATCTTTTTTTTCTTGCACCTTTTTTCTCGCAATTGATTTTTCCTTTAATATAACGAAAAGCAGCGCATCTAACTATAATCCGTTTCATTATCAGAATGGCTCTAACGTGTATTTTAAGCATTTTTGGCATTTTTTCAGGATCGTCATTTTTTTTTCTTGCACCTTTTTTTTCTCAATTGATTTTTCCTTTAATATAACAAAAACCAGTGCATTGAACTGTAATCCGTTTTGTTATCAGAATGGCTCTAACGTGTATTTTAAGCATTTTTGGCATTTTTTCAGGGTCGTGTCAATTTTTTACTGTCATTTTTTTTTTTTGAACCTTTTTTTCGCAATTGCTAAATTCTTTAATATAACTAAAATCAGTGAATTAAACAGTAATCCGTTTCGTTATCAGAATGGCTCTAACGTGTATTTTAAGCATTTTTGGCTTTTTTTCAGGATCGTCATTTTTTTTTTTCTTGCACCTTTTTTTCGCAATTGATTTTTCCTTTAATATAACGAAAAGCAGCGCATCTAACTATAATCCGTTTCGTTATCAGAATGGCTCTAACGTGTATTTTAAGCATTTTTGTCATTTTTTCAGTATCGTCATTTTTTTTTCTTGCACCTTTTTTTCGCAATTGATTTTTCCTTTAATATAACAAAAATCAGTGAATTGAACTGTAATCCGTTTCGTTATCAGAATGGCTCTAACGTGGCATTTTTTCAGGATCGTCATTTTTTTTTCAACTTTATTCTCACAATTGCATTTTCCTTTAATATAACGAAACTCGGAGTATTTAACTGTAATCCGTTTTATTATCAGAATCGCTCTAACGTGTATTTTAGACCTTTTTGGCTTTTTTTCATGATCTTGAATTTTTTTTTTTCATCTTTTTTCTCACAATTGCATTTTCCTTTAATATAACGAAAATCAGCGGATTTTACTGTAATCCGTTCCATTATGAGAATTACCTTAACGTTTTTTTAAGCATGTTTGGCTTTTTTCAGGATCGCGCAGTTTTTTGTTATTGCACCTTTTTTTTCAGTTGCTTTTTCCTTTAATATAACGAAAATCAGCGCATTTAACTGTAATACGTTTCATTATCAGAATGGCTCTAACGTGTATTTTAGGATTTTTTGGCTTTTTTTTCAGGATCGTGCATTTTTTTTGCACCTTTTTTCTCACAATTGCATTTTTTTTTAATATAACGAGAATCAGTGCATTTTACTGTAATCTGTTACGTTATCAGAATGGCTCTAACGTGTATTTTAGGCATTTTTGTCTTTTTTTAGGATCGTGCATTTTTATTTTGCACCTTTTTTCTCGCAATTGCTAAATCCTTTAATATAACAAAAACCTATAATCCGTTTTATTATCAGAATGGCTCAAACGTGTATTTTAAGCCTTTTTGGCTTTTTTCAGGGTTATCGTGTCACTTCTTTTTTTTTATTGCAATTTTTTTCTTTCAATTGCTAAATCTTTTAATATAACGAAAATCAGCGAATTTAACTATAATCCGTTTTACTATCAGAATGGCTCAAACGTGTATTTTAATCATTTTTTGCTATTTTCAGGGTCGTGTCATTTTTTTTTTCAGTTATTTAGCAACCCTTTTTTCTCTCAATTGCTAAATCCTTTAATATAACGAAAATCAGCGCATCTAACTATAATCCGTTTCATTATCAGAATGGCTCAAACGTGTATTTTAAGCATTTTATCTATTTCCAGGGTCGTCTATATTACTGTCATTTTTTTATTGCACCCTTTTTCTCTCAATTTCTAAATCCTTTAACATAACGAAAATCAGCGCATTTATTTATTATCCGTTTCATTATCACAATGGTTCAAACGTTTATTTTAGAGATTTTTGGCTTTTTTTCAGTATGGTGCATTTTTCTTTTTGTTTAAACCTTTTTTCTCTCAATTGGTAAATCCTTTAAAATAACGGCAAGCAGCGCATCTAACTATAATCCGTTTCATTATCAGAATGGCTGTAACGTGTATTTTAGGCATTTTTGGGCTACTTTCAGTGGTCGTGTATATTCATTTTTTTCTTTTTTGCATTTTTTTTCTCGCAATTGCTTAAATCCTTTAATATAACGAAAACAGCGCATTTAACTATAATCCGTTTCATTATCAGAATGGCTCAAACGTGTATTTTAAGCATTTTTGCCTATTTTCAGGGTCATCGTTCATTTTTTTAGTAGTGCACCTTTTTTCTCGCAATTGCTTTTACCTTTAATATAACGAAAAGCAGCGCATTTAACTGTAATCCGTTTCATTATCAGAATGACTCAAACGTGTATTTTAGGCATTTTTTGTTTTTTTCAGGATCGTCCATTTTTTTTTCTTTAGTGCACCTTTTTCCTCGATATTGCTAAATCCTTTAATGTAACGAAAATCAGCGCATTAAAATGTAATAAGTTTCATTATTAGAATGGCTCCAACGTGTATTTTAAGCATTTTTTGCTATTTTTTCAGGGTCGTGTAAATAACTTCATTTTTTTTAGTGCACCTTTTTTCTCGCAATTGCTAAATCCTTTAATATAACGAAAAGCAGCGCATCTAACTATAATTCGTTCATTATCAGAATGGCTCAAACGTGTATTTTAAGCATTTTTGGCTATTTTCAGTTTCGTGTCATTTCTTTTTTTTTAGTGCACCTTTTTTCTCTCAATTGCTTTTTCCTTTAATATAACGAAATATTTACACATAAGAGACAATTAAATAACGAAAAGGATTACAGTTAATATGCGCATGATTTCCGTTATATTAAAGGGAAAAGTAATTGCGTGAAAAAAGGTTTGGCAAAAAGAAAAAATGACGATCCTGAAAAAAAAAAACGAAAAATGCTTTAAAATACACGTTAGAGTGCCATTCTCATAACGAAAAGGATTACTGTTAATTGCGCTGATTTTCGTTATATTAAAGGAAAAATAAATTGCGAGAAACAAAGGTGCAGGGAAAAATAAATTGACCGATCTGAAAAAAAAACTAAATGCTTACAAATACCACGATACGACCCATTCTGATAACGAAACGGATTACAGTTAAATGCGCTGATTTTCGTTATAATTAAAGGGAGCAAAAACCAATTGCCTTTTCCTTTAATATAATGAAAATGAGCGTATCTAACTGCAAATCCGTTTCATTATCAGAATGACTCTTACGTGTATTTTAGGCATTTTTGGCTTTTTTCAGGATCGTGCATTATTTTGCATTTTTTTCTCAGAATTGCATTTTCCTTTAAATATAACGAAAATCAGTGCATTTTACTGTAATCCCGTTTCGTTATCAGAAATGGCTCAAACGTGTATTTAACTGTAATCTCGTTTCATTATCAGAATGGGGCTAAACGTGTATTTTAGGCATTTTTGGCTTTTTCCAGGATCGTACATTTTTTTATTTTGCCCTTTTTTTCTCGCAATTGCTTTTTTCCTTTGTATATAACGAAAATCCAGCGCATTTAACTCTAATCCTTTTAATTATCAGAATGGACTACTAACGTGTATTTTTTTTTAGGCATGTTTTTGTTTTTTTTCAGGATCAGGCTTTTTTTTTTCGCCCCCCCCCCCCCCCCCCCTTTTTTTCTTCGATATTTGCTTTTTCTTTGAAACCGTTAGAGCCATACTTGATTTAACGAAACGGAATACAGTTAAATGCGCTGATTTTCGTTATATCTAAAAGGAAAAAAAGCAATTGCGAGAAAAAAGGGTGGAAGAAAAAAAAATGAACGATCCCTAAAAAAAAACGAAAATGCTTAAAAAACCCAAAAGGGGGGGGGGGGGGGGGGGGGGGGGGGGGCAGTTAGAGGCATTCTGATAACATAACGGATTACAGTTATAATTCGCTGATTTTCGTTATATTAAATCACAAAATGGAAAAAGCAATTGCGAGAAAAAACGGTGCAAGGAAAAAAACATGACGATCCTCAAAAAAAAACGAAAATGCTTTAAAATACACGTTAGAGCCATTCTGATAACGAGAACTGATTACAGTTATTAATGGGCTGATTTTCATTATATTAAAGGAAAAAGCAATTGGCGAGAAAATAGTACAAGATAAAAGAAATGACGATCCTGAAAAAAAAAAACCCGAAAATGCTTTAAAATACACGTTTAGAGGCATTTTGAAAACGAAACGGGATTACAGTTAATTGCACTGATTTTCGTTATATTAAAAGGAAAAAAAGCAATTGGCGAGGGAAAAGAAGTGCAAGAAAAAAATAATTGACGATCCTGAAAACAAAAACCTGCAAATGCTTTAAAAATACACATTATAGCCATTTCTGATAACAAAACGGATTACAGTTAAATGCACTGATGTTTTGTATATTTAAAGGAAAAAGCAATTGCGAGGAAAAAAGTGTAAGAAAAAAAATGACGATCCTGAAAGAAAAAAACACCCCCGAAAATCCTTTAAATAAAATAAACAACATTATTGGAGCCATTCTGATAACGAAATCGGATTACAGTTAAATGCGCCTGATTTTTCGTTATATTACAGGGAAAAAAGCAAAATTTCGAGAAAAAAGGTACAAGAAAACCATGACGATCGCTGAAAATAACCCGAAAATGCTTAAAATACACGTTAGAGGCATTCTGGGATAACGAAACGGATTTACAGTTTTAAATGTCGCACTGATTTTTGTTATATTAAAGGAAAAAGCAATTGCAATAAAAAAAACGCATGCAAGATAAAAAAAAATGATTCTTGAAAAAAAACGAAAATGTTTAAAAAATACACGTTAGAGGCATTCTGGATAACGAAACGGATTACAGTTATAATGAGCTGATTTTTGTTATATTAAAGGAAAAAGAAATTTCGAGAAAAAAGGGGCAAGAAAATAACATGACGATCACATGAAAAAAAAAAAAAAAACGAAAATCTTAAAAATACAAGTTAGAGGCATTTTCATAACTAAGACGTATTACAGTTGAAAATATGCTGATTTTCGTTATATTAAAGGGGAAAAAGAAATTTGCGAGGGAAAAAAAGTGCAAGTCCAAAAAATGACGATTCCTGAAAAAAAAACAACGAAAATCCATTAATTATCAAGTTTAGCATTCTGATAACGAAACGGATTACAGTTTAAGTGCCACTGATTTTTTTTCATTAAAGGAAAAAGCAATTGAAGAAAAAAAGGTGCAAGAAAAACAACGGGACGATCCTGAAAAAAAAACCTGAAAATCTATAAAATACACGTTACAAACAGCCATTCTGATAACGAACGGATATAGTTATATGCGCTGATTTTTATTATAATTAAAAAAAAGCAATTGCGAGAAAAAGAAAAAGGGTTACAAGAACAATAAAATGACGATTCTTCGAAAAAAAGACCGAAAAGGCTCAAAATAAATGGTTAGAAGCCATTCTGATAAGAAAACGGATTACAGTTAAATGCACTGAGTTTTTGCAGAAAAAAGTGTAAAAAAATTAAATGAACATCCTGAAAAAAAAAAACGAAAATGCTTAAAATACAACTAGAGCATTCTGATAACGAAACGGATTAACTGTTAAATGCGCTTTATTTGCCGTTATAATTAAAGAAAAAAGCAATTGCGAGAAAAAAAGGTTGAAAAAAAATAAATTGACGATCCTGAAAAAAAAACGCAAATGCGAAAATGCATAAAATCCCACGTTAGAGGCATTCTGATAACGAAAGGATTACAGTTAAATGCGCTGATTTTCGTTATATTAAAGAAAAAATGCAATTGCGAGAAAAAAGGTGTGCAGAAAGAAAAAAAAATATGACGATCCTGAAACAGAAAAACGAAAATGCTTAAACATACACGTTAGAGGCATTCTAGGTAACGAAAAGGATTACAGTTAAATGCGAGGGATTTTCGTTTATTAAAGGAAAAACGCCAATTGGAGAAAAAGGTGCAGAGTAAAAAAATATGACGATACTGAAAAAACGAAAATGATTAAAATACACGTTAGAGCCATTCTGATAGCCACGAAAATGATTACAGGTTTAAAATGGCGCTGAATTTTTGTTATAATAAAGGAAAAAGCAATTGCGGAAAAAAGGTGCAAGAACAAAAAATTGGACGATCCTGAAAAAAAAACAACCGAAAAATGCCTTAAAATACACGTTTGAGCCATTCTGTAACGAAACGTAAATTACAGTTAAATGCACTGATTTTTTGTTTATATTAAAGGAAAAAGCAATTGCGAGAAAAAAGTGCAAGAAAAAAAAATGCGATTGATCTTGAAAAAAAATACGAAAATAGCATAAAAATACACGTTAGAGCATTCTGATAAGAACCGGATTACAGTTAAATGCACTGATTTTTCGTTATATTAATGGGAAAAAGCAAATTTGCGACGTTAAAAAGGTGCAAGAATAAAAAAAGAAGATCCTGAAAAAAACGAAAATGCTTACAATACACGGGTTAGAGCCATTCTGATAACGAAACGGATTTTACAGTTAAATGCAATGATCGTTATATTAAAGGAAAAAAAAGCAATTGCGAGGAAAAAAAGGGTGTGTAAGAAAAAATAAATGACGATTCCTGAAAAAAAAACGAAACAATGTTTAAGATAAGTTAAAGGCATTCTGATAACGAAACGGATTTACAGTAAAAAATGCGCTGATTTTTCGTTTATATTAAAGGTAAAAAGCCAATGCGGAAACAAAGTGTGCAAGAAAAAAAAAATGACGGATCTTGAAAAAAACGAAAATGCTTAAAAATACAACGTTACAGCCATTCTGATAACGGAAACGGATTACAGTTAAAAGCACTGATTTTTTGTATATATTAAAGGGAAAAAAAGCAATGAGCTGAGAAAAAGGTGCAGAAAATAAATAGGAGCCCGATCCTTGAAAAAAAATCGAAAAATGCTTAAAATACACGTTAGAGCCATTCTGAATAACGAAACGGATTAGGTTTAGTTAAATGCAGGAATTTTTTTATATTAAAGGAAAAAGCAATTGCAGAGAAAAAAGGTGCAAGAAAAAAAATATGACGAATCCTAAAAAAAAAAAAAAAATGCTTAAAATACAAGTTATACGATTCTGATAACGAATAAGGATTACAGTTAAATGCGCTGATATTCGTTATATTAAAGGAAAAAGCAATTGCGAGAAAAAAGGGTGCATGGAAAAAGAAATGACGATTCTGGAAAAAAAACCGAAAAATGCTTAAAATTACACTTATAAGCCATTCTGTTAACTGAAACAGATTACAGTTAACAGATGATCTTCGTTATATTAAAGGAAAAAAGCAATTACGGAGAAAAAAGGTGCAAGAAAAAGAAATGACGATTCCTGAAAAAACCCGAAATGACCACGTAAGAGGCATTCTGATAACGAAATGATTTACAGCAATTCCTAGAAAAAGGTGTAGGAAAAAAAAATACGATCCCTTATATGCTTAAAATAAACGTTAACCCATTCTGATAACGAAACGGTTTACCAGTTAAATTGACTGATTTCGTTATCTTAAAGGAAAATATAAATTGCGAGAAGGAAAAAAATTGACGATCCTGAAAAAAAAAAACGAAAATGCTTAAATTACACGTTAGAAGCATTCTGATAACGGTAAACGGATTACAGTTAAATGCACTAAACTTTGTTATATTATTAGGAAAAAAGCAATTGGCGAGAAAAAAAGTGCAAGAAAAAAAAATGACGATCCTGGAAAAAAAAAACCCGGAAATGCTTAAATTAAATACACGTTAAAAGGGGGTAGGCATTTGATAACGAAACGGATTACAGTTGAAATGCGGCACTGATTTTTTGTTATATTAAACGCCTTGCGAGAAAAAAGGTGCAAGGAAAAAAAATACGATCCTAAAAAAAAACTAAATGCTTAATTAAAAACTTAAAATACACGTTAGAGGGCATTCTGATAACGAAAGGATTACAGTTAAATGAGTGATTTTCGTTACTTCATTTCAAAGGAAAAATAAATTGCGAGAAAAAAGGTGCACGAAAAAAAAATGAAGGTCCTGGAAAAAAAAAATTCGAAAATGCTAAAATACACGTTAGAGCCATTTCTGATAACGAACGGAATTACAGTTAAATGCACTGGATTTTCGTTATATTAGGAAATGCAACAATTGCGAGAAAAAATCAAGCCGCTTTAAGAAATAACGTTAGAGTAATTCTCATAACGAAACGGATTTACAGTTAAATGCACTATTTTTTGTTATATTAAAAAAAATGACGATCCTGAGAAAAAAACCGTAATGCTTAATTAAATACACGTTAGAGGCCATTCCTGATAACGAAACGGATTACAGTTAAATGCACTGGATTTTTTCGTTATATTTATAAAGAAAAAAGCAATTGCGAGAAAAAAGGTGCAAGAAATAAAAAAGACGAGGGGTTCTTATGAAAAAAAAAACGAAAATGCTTTAAAATATCTCGTTGAGAGCCATTCTGATAAACGAACGGATTAAGTTAAATGAAACTGATTTTTATTATATGATAGGAAAAAGGGATTGCGAGTATAAAAGGTGCAAGAAAAAAATGACCCATCCTGAAAAATAAAAACGAAAATGTATTAATAATACACGTTAGAGCCATTCTGGATAACGAAAACGGATTAATGTTAAATTTTTTGTTATATTACGGAACGAATTACAGGTTAATAGCACTGATTTTTGTTATATTTAAAGCAATTGTAATTGAAAAAAAAAAACGAAAAAATTACTTAAAATACACGTTTGAGTAATTTCATAACGAAACGGATTACAGTTTAACTGCACTGATTTTCTGGTTGTAAGAAAAAAAATGACGATCCTGAAAAAAAACGAAAATGCTTAAAATACACGTTAGAGCAATTCTCATCAACGAAACGAATTACAGATTAAATACAATGAATTTTTTTATATTTAAAGGAAAAAGCAATTAAGAGAAAAAAGATGCAAGAAAATACATGGACGATCTGAAAACAAATTACAACGAAAATGCTTAAAATATACATTAGAGGCATTCGGATAACGAAACGGATTAGTAGTTAAATGCATGATTTTTGTTATATTAAAGGAAAAAGCATTTGCGAGAAAAAAAGGTGCAATAAAAAAAAAGACGATCCTAATAAATAACGAAAATGCTTAAAATACACGTTAGATCCATTCTCATAACGAAAACGAGATTAATGTTAAAAGCACATTTTTTGTTATATTAAAGGAAAAAGCAATTGCAAGAAAAAATGTGTAAGAAAAAAAAAATGACGATCCTGAAAAAAAACGAAAATGTTTAAAATACACGTTAGAGGCATTTGATAACGAAAACGAATTACAGTTAAATAGCGTGATTTTTCCGTTATATTCAAAGAAAAATCAATTGCGAGAAAAATGTGCAAAAAAGCCATAAAAAGGCGGTAATGTAACCTATCCTGAAAATAACCAAAAAAATGGGATCGGTTACATTACTGCCTTTTTTGTCTTTTTTCCACTTTCTCTCGGAATTGTTTTTTTCTTTAATATAATTAAAATCAGCGAATTTAACTGTAATCCGTTTCGTTATCAGAATAGCTCTAACGTGTATTTTAATCATTTTTGGGTATTTTAAGGATCGGTTACATTATTGCCTTTTTTTGGCTTTTTTGTACTTTTTTTCAATTGCTTTTTCCTTTAATATAACAAAACAGCGCATTTAACTGTAATACGTTTCGTTATCAGAATGGCTCTATCGTGTATATTAATCATTTTTGGGTATTTTCAGGATCGGTTACATTATTGCCTTTTTTTGGCTTTATTGTACTTTTTTTCAATTGCTTTTTCATTTAATATAAAAAAATCAGCCTATTTAACTGTAATCCGTTTCGTCATCAGAATGGCTCTAACGTTTATTTTAAGCATTTTTGGGTATTTTCGGGATCGGTTACATTACTGCCTTTTTTGGCAGTTTTGCACACTTTTTCTCGCAATTGCTTTTTCCTTGAATATAACGAAAATCAGCGCATTTAACTATAATCCGTTTCGATATCAGAATGACTCTAACGTGTATTTTAAGGATTTTTGGGTATTTGCAGGATCGGTTACATTACTGCCTTTTTTTTTTTACTTTTTTACACACTTTTTCTCGCAATTGCCTTTTCCTTTAACATAACGAAAATCAGCGCATTAAACTGGAATCCGTTTCGTTATCAGAATGGTTCTAACGTGTATTTTAAGCATTTTTGGTATTTTTGGAATCGGTTACCTTACTGCCTTTTTTTTTTTTTTGCACATTTTTTTTCGCAATTGCTTTTTCCTTTAATATAACGAAAATCATCTGTTTCGTTATCAGAATGGCTCTAACGTGTATTTTAGGCATTTTTGGGTATTTTCTGGATTAGTTACATTACTATTATTATAATCAAAATCAGTGCATATAACTGTAATCCGTTTCGTTATCAGAATGGCTCTAACGTGTATTTTTGGCTTTTTTTTTTAGGATCGGTTACATTATTGCCTTTTTTGGCTTTTTTGCACACTTTTTTTCGTAATAGCTTTTTTCTTTAATATAACGAAAATTAGCACTTTTTAACTGTAATCTGTTTCGTCATCAGAATGGTTCTAACGTGTATTTTAAGCATTTTTGGCTATTTTCAGGGTCGTGTCATTTTTTTTTTTTTAGTGCAACTTTTTTCTCTCAATTGCTAAATCCTTTAATATAACGAAAAGCAGCGCATCTAACTATAATCCGTTTCATTATCAGAATGGCTCAAACGTGTATTTTAAGCATTTTTGGCTATTTTCAGGGTCGTGTATATTAATGTCATTTTTTTTTTTTAGTGCACCTTTTTTCTCTCAATTGCTTAATCCTTTAATATAACGAAAAGCAGCGCACCTAACTATAATCCGTTTCATTATCGGAATGGCTCAAACGTGTATTTTAAGCATTTTTGGCTATTTTCAGGGTCGAGTCATTTTTTTTAGTGCACCTTTTTTCTCTCAATTGCTAAATCCTTTAATATAACTAAAAGCAGCGCATCTAACTATAATCCGTTTCATTATCAGAATGGCTCAAACGTGTATTTTAAGCATTTTTGGCTATTTTCAGGGTCGTGTCATTTTTCTTTTTAGTGCACCTTTTTTCTCTCAATTGCTAAATCCTTTAATATAACGAAAAACAGCGCATCTAACTATAATCCGTTTCATTATCAGAATGGCTCAAACGTGTATTTTAAGCATTTTTGGCTATTTTCAGGGTCGTGTAATTTTTATTAGTGCACCTTTTTTCTCTTAATTTAACAAAAATCAGTGAATTGAACTGTAATCCGTTTCGTTATCAGAATGGCTCTAACGTGCATTTTTGGCATTTTCTCAGGATCGTCATGTTTTTTTCTCCTTTGTCACCTTTTTTGTTGTCGCAATATTGTTTTGTTTTCGCATTTAATATAACACAGATATCAAAATATCCAGTGAATTGAAAGCTGCTAACTCCGTTTTCGTTATCAGAATGGCTCTACACGTGTGGTATTTCTAAGCAATTTTTTGTTTTTTTTTTTTATTCAGGATCGTCTCATTGTTTTTTTTCTTTGGAGAGCACCTTATTTTTATTCTCGCATAGTGATGTTTCGCCTGTATTATATAACAAAAATCGTGAATATGAATGTAATCGTTTCGTTTATCAGGGGAATGGCTCTAACGTTGTATTTCTTAGAACATTTTGTTTTTTTTTTCAGTATCTCATTTTTTTTTTTCTTGCACCTTTTGTTTCGCAGTGATTTTTCCTTTATATATAAACAAAAATCTGTGGAATTGAACCTGAAATCACGTTTCGTTTTCAGAATGCTTGATGTCAAAGTTGTGATTCTAAAGTGCATTTTTTGTCTTAATTTCTTTTTCAGGAATTACGTCAATGTTTTTTTTTTTCTTCACCTTTTTTTTTCGCAATTGTTTTTTCTTTTAATATTAATCCTTAGAATATTGTTCTCATGTGAGATTGCAGACTGTAATCGTTTCGTGTAGTACAGTAAATGGTTTCTGAAGACGACGCTATTCTAAGCGTATTTTTGTTTTTTTTTTTCGGGGATCGTTCATGTATTTTTTTGTCTATGCTCTAGACCTTATTTTTTTCGCAATCAATTGATTTTTCCTTGATAAGTTGTAAGTACGAATAAGAGATAATCACGTGAGTAGATTAGAGAGAGCTGTAATCCGTTTTTCGTTGTATATCAGATTTCTGGCCTCAAAACGTTTTGTATTCTAAGTCATTTTTTGTTGTTTTGTTTTTTAGCTGTTAGGTATTCGTCATTTATTTGATTTGTTTTTGCTTGCACTTATTTTTTGTCGCAATTGTATGTTTCTTTAATAGTAAGACAAAAATCAAGTGATCATTTGAGACTGTTATATCCGTTTCGGTTATCAGAAAAGGCATTCATAAACGTGTACAGTTCTGAAGGCATTTTTTGTTTTTTTCTCAGTGATTCGTCCATTTGATTTTGTTTTCTCTTGCCACCTTTTTTATCTCGACAATTTGACTTATTTTCCTTTTAATATAACAAAACATCAGTGAAATTGAACTGCTGAATTCCTGTTTCGTCTATCAGAATGGGCACTAACGTGTATTTTAAGACATGTGTTTGTGATTTAGCTTTTTTAAGGATTCTCAGTTCTGATATCGTGAATTATTTTTTTTCGTGTGCACCTTTTTTCGCAATTGAGTTTTTTCATTTAGATATAACAAAAAATCAGTGAAATTGAACTGTAATCCGTTTCTGTTATCAGAATAGAGGCCTGTCAAACGTGTATTTTAAGCATTTTTGTTTATGTTTGTTTTCAAGGAGTCGTCATTTTTTTTTTCTTGCACCTTTTTTTTTTCGCAATTGATTTTTCCTTAATATAACAAAATCAGTGAATTGTATGCTTAGAAACTGGTAATCCGTTATTTCCGGGTTAGTCAGAATGGGCTCAAAACGTGTATTACTAAGCATTTTTGATTTTTTTTCAGGAGATTTTCGTCATTTTTTTTTCTCTGCAACTGTTACCTTTTTTTCGCAATTGATTTTTCCTTTAATATAACAAAAATCAGTGAATTGAACTGTAAATCCTGAAGGTTTCGTTATACAGAATGTGCTCTATACGTGTTATTCTAAGCATTTTTGGTTTTTTTTTCTCAGGATCGTCATTTCTTTTTTTTCTTGCACCTTTTTTTTCGCAATTGATTTTTCCTTTAATATAACAAAAATCAGTGAATTGAAACTGTAATCCGTTGTCGATTTATCAGAATGGCTCAAAATCGTGTATTTTAAGCATTTTTGCTTTTTTTCAGGATCGTCATTTTTTTTTTCTTGCCTTTTTTTTTTCGCAATTGATTTTTCCTTTAATATAACAAAAATCAGTGAATTGAACTGTAATCCGTTTCGTTATCAGTAATCGGCTCTAAACGTTGTATTCTAAGCATTTTTGTTTTCTATTTTTTCAGAGTCGTCATTGTTTTTTTTTCTTGCACCTTTTTTTTCGCGCTAATTGATGTTTTCCCTTATAATATAACAAAAATCAGTGAACTTGGAACTGGTAGAATCCCGTTTCGCGTTATCAGAATGGCCTCAAACGTGTTATTCTTAAGCATATTTTTGTTTTGTTTGTTCAGGATCGTCTTTTTTTCTTTTTTCTCTGCACCTTTGTGTTTCGCAAAATTGATTTTTCCTTTAATAATAACAAAAATCAGGATATTGGAAACTGTAATTCCGTTTCGTTATCAGAATGGCTAAACGTGTTTTCTATGCATTTTCGATAGGTTTTTTTTTCATGGAAGTCGCGGTCATTTCTTTTTTTCTTGCACCTTTTTTTCGCAATTGATTTTTCCTTTAATATAACAAAAATCAGTGAATTGAACTGTAATCCGTTTCGTTATCAGAATGCCTCAACGTGTATTTTAAGACATTTTTGGCTTTTTTTACAGATAGTTAATTTTTTTTTCTTGCACCTTTTGTTTCGCAATTGGTTTTTCCTTTAATAAAACATAAATCACTGAATTGAACTGTAATCCGTTTGGTATCAGAATAGTCACTAACTTGTATTTAAGCATTTTTGGCTTTTTTCTGGATCGTCATTTTTTTTTTCTTGCACGTTTTTT
>NW_028234440.1:7385550-7390550 GCF_977035675.1 Penaeus japonicus
GTGTCGTCGTTGCTTGACTCAGAGTCCTGACGTTTCTTCTTGGCTCGGGGAGATTCATCCTCCTGCAGGAGAGGGAGCAGAAGAAAAGTTAAGTAGGCATACTAATAATTCCAGCAATAATTAAACCTTCTGATACAAATGATGAAGGATTTATTACAATGCTCACGTATATGCACAGATTAAAAAAATATATATACTTTTTTACAATTATAGGACAAGTAGGAGGTGGGTGAGAAAGATTAGGAGGGAAGACAGAAAAAATGGAGATGGGTAGGAAGAATATATAGATGAAAAAGATGAATAGGAGGAGCACAGGAATAATAATGATAATAATGATGACAAAAATCAAAAGGAGGAGAGAAATGAGAAAAGGAATGAGACAGAAAAAGAAGAAAATCATATGAAGATTTCATTGTACCTTCTGTCCTGCCTGATTTACAGTCTTCCGTTTTCTTGGGGGCAGGTAAAGATCCGCCATTTCCTTCTGCTTTTCCTCCTCATCTACTTTGGTTCTGAAATCCTCTGGGATAATTTCATCCTGAAATTAAAAGATAAAGATCATAATAATAATAATAATAATAATAATAATAATAATAATAATAATAATGAGAGACAATCCTAAAATAATGATAAACTCATCAAAATATCAATGATACTAATAATAAAAAATAAATAAAATAAAAGCGACATCTCACCCAGTCTTTGGTGCTCTCGTCAGCAATAGAGTCGAGCTTGGAGACCTCCTCCTCCTCGTCCAGGTTAAAGGAAGCCACTTTGAATGCGCTCAGGAGTTCATCACCTGCCATCGAAGGAGCCTCGTCCCTCGTCTCGGCTCTCCTCAGAATTTCGTCAATATCACACTGTCAAGAGAATTAGGTTAAAGATTTTGTTTATGCTTTACCTTCCTCTGTCTATCAATGGGATTTAAATGATTCAACAGAAGCTGGTAAAAGTAGGGTGATTAATGATCAACTTGAAGAAGTCCCCTTGGTTTAGGCTGGTCGTTCTTTGTCAACCTTTGATCGTCAGTTGATGGGGAATTAATTGACATGATTAACCCAATAGATATAAGTACAGAAATTTAAGTTCTAGAAGATAAGCAAATAAAAGCACTCAATTTAATTTTGTGATAATATGTTCTGTGAAGGTTGAAAAGATTTGAAACACATACACACACAAAAAAAAAAAAAAACTTTACACATTACTTTGTAATTGAAGGCAGGAAAGTGTTCTTACCATTGGCTCCTCCTCATTCTCCTCATCATCCTTAAAGAGTTCCTCAGCACCAAATTTCAGGATGGCATTCAACTCCTCACGGTTGAATGGGTTAGAATTTGAGTCTGGAAGACAAATCCACTTGGTTAATGAGATTGATTCACCACAAGGTAAACTAAACGTTAATGCGGTTAATAAAATAATCAATAGTAATAACAAAGAAACTACCTAAGCTATAAATACAATATAGTTTATTTACTCACTTTTCAGATTAAAATATCATTCTTTCCCTTCAAGAAGTTCATACACTATAGGAGTCAACACACAAGGACTTACTAGACATTTTTTTATTAAAGACGGTGCGACCTGATGTGTCCATGGATTGGATAACAAGATGATCGAGAACCATCTTCTGTTTCGCGCGCTCGATAATATTTTCTTCTATGCTATTTTTCGTCACCAGTCGATAAATATTAACCTGAAATGTACATCATAGGTTGAGCTTTCATTGTATTGATTAATCCAAATTTCAAATATTAACTTGTTATTACTGGATCTATTAGTTTGTTTATCTTCTAAAAAATAATCTATCAATGAGTCACCTCCGCTTTCATAAATGCAATGACGACAAAGCAGCTTTTCTTCAACTAGTGACTCATACAAAAGCAGAAAATTATGAATTTAATTGAAAACATAATCATGAAAAGATTTACATCATTACAAAATCAACTTCAAAATCTCCAGCTCAAGTAAACTCAAGACATCTCATACCTGATTTTTTTGCCCGATTCGATGCGCTCTCGCTTGCGCTTGCAAGTCATTCTGGGGATTCCAGTCCGAGTCAAAAATGACGACAGTGTCAGCCGTCGCAAGATTGATTCCGAGACCTCCAGCACGAGTGGACAGGAGGAAACAGAAATCCTGAAATTTATGAATAAGAATCTGTTAGTACTGATAATATCAGAAGTTGTAGATACTAGAAAAAAACAAAAGAATTATGATTAAATTGAGGAGGCAATAACCCTCCCATGCCTATTCACATAAATATTAAAACAGCAAACATTACAAAATGTATCAATAAAACATATAGCAATAAATAAACATACAACCATAATAAAATCATCATATCAATAAACAACATACAAATTCACTTATCTCATTTCTATCGTCACTATCAAAAAAGAATGTCTCTATCATGATTATTGTTATAATCGTTACCCCTCGCATTATCCTCAATACGATTCTCATTACTATAATCCATATCAACCCTAAAAAGCCACCTCACCTGCGAGCCTTCTGCATTGAAATGGTCCAGTGCCTGCCTCCTGAGCTCACCCTTGATGGAGCCGTCCAGCCTCTGGAAGGGGAAGCGTCGGTACTGCAGGTACATTGCCAGGATGTCTAACATGCGCACCATCTGGGAGAAGATGAGGACACGATGCCCAGTCTCCCGCAGCCGCACCAAAAGCTTGTCCAGCAGCATCAACTTGCCACTGCCTCTTAATAATTGCTGGGAAGTGGAGAGGAGTGACCAGGTCAGAAAACAAAAAAGGTGAAATGGAGATAAAACATACAATAAAAAAATTCACAAAATTATAAACACACACCAAAAAAGAAACAAGAACAATACACTAAATTGTGCAGATCCTGAATAAAAATATGATTTATTGAAACTACACAAGAACAATACACTAAATTGTGTAGATCCTGAATAAAAATATGATTTATTGAAACTACACATCTTTGTGTACCTAAACAGACTTAAACCTGAAAATTCAAGAAATGCCCAACTCCTCCAATTCAAAAAAAATTAACAATATGTAATTATGATAATACATGATTCTATTAATCGTGAACTGGTAGAGCATCTTACCTGAAGAATCTCAGTTGACAGAACATCTTCAGGAGGTTTAATGAGGTGACTGTGGTTGCAGCATTTCTTCAGCTCCATCACAATATTTACAAAACTTGAAGTTGAACCCCTATTTCCTGTTCAAAATAAAATAGCAGTTAAAACAAAAAAATAACCATAAACAAATGCATATATAAGTATACAAATACATAAATAGTCATATATGTAAGATATACAAATGTATCAATAACCAGTAAATTTCTTCCACTTTTCATGCATTTAGTCTGAGTTACTAAAAAAACAAAACATAATAACTTTACTTAGAAGAAAAAAAAAGGGATAAATATGAATGTAAAATTATAACCATAACCTACCCTTTTTGAGCATGTCATAATTCTTGGTGAGAATCCACTTGTAGAACTGTTTCTGCTGCTGCATCATGTCCACCCTGAGGATCTGCTCCACTTTGGCGGGCAAGGACTTCTCCACATCCTTCTTGACACGACGCAGAAGGAAGGGCTCCAGCTGTTTGTGGAGCCGGTGGAAGCCCTTCCTCATGTTCTCGCTGTCGTGCTGTGACTCAAAGTAGTCCCAGTCGTCGAACTTCTCGGGCATGATGAAGTGCAGAAGGGCCCACAGCTCCTTGAGGGAGTTCTGGAGGGGTGTCCCCGTGATGAGAAGTCTGTGGTTAGAGCGGAACTCCTTCAGCGCCTGGTACAGCTGAGATTCCTCATTCTTGAGCCTGGAAGATAAAAATAATAATAATAATAAATAAAATAAAAATCACATGTGAAGAGGAAAGGAATATTAAAACAAAGAGAAATAATAACAACTATGACTCATATAAAAAAGAAATAACCATACAACAGATGAAATATAGCAAGACTGGATTCTTTATTTGACATGCTTTCTAAAATGACTTGAACATCCCTACATAAATCCCATACAGTAGAATCAAATCATTTCACTCACCTATGGGCCTCATCAACCACCAGACAAGCCCACTGACAGCTGTCTCTCAGGTCCTCTTTGTCGCGTAATAGAATCTCATAAGTCGTGAGGACGGCGTTGAACTTGAGTCGTTTGGAGGAGGTCGTCCACTCATAATCTCTCACCTGTTGAGATCGCAGGAGGATGCTTGTATTTAATTTTCTTTATTTTACACATAAATATTTATCTACATGGTTTTCTACTTATTTGTAATATTAACCCAATCCCGACGGGCCTGGCGATAAGTGGAAACCCCTTATGCTGGGCCTATGCAATATTGCATTGGGAACATCATACTGGTATGACACCCCGGCATCAGGCATTTAGCTGGGTCATACAGGTGTGACGCACCGTCGTTATAGGGTTAAGATCTCTTGGTACTAATAAAACATTTCCTATTACATGGCTAAATTGACATGTGATAGTAAAGGTTTCATGGTCATCGTCAAAAGTTTATCTTAAATGCTAACTAGAAGTAGGAAGCCCTTCTAATTCATTCACCCTACAACCACTTTCCTTTAAAAAATATCTCCTCCTCTTTGACTACATCCTTTTCAAAAGTTTTTAGGAGCTTATGTTTCAAAACATTCTTTATAACCATCTCTTAAAAAAAAAAAAAAAAAGTCACTAATTCCCATCACATGTACACATACACAAGCACAAGCACACACATTCACACCCACAGACACAGGACAAACACTCACGATTCTTCTGGAGTCCCTGTCGCCAATGTAAACAATGACGTTGATGTCTGGAGCCCAGTTGCTGAATTCCCGCTGCCATGCATTAAGAGTGGAGAGAGGCAGGACCAGGAGGAAGGGCCCGTACATATGGTGCGTGTGGAAAAGGTAGCTCAGAAAACTTATGGTCTGGATAGTTTTACCTGAACAAAGGGAAAAAGAATATTAGTCTTTTGCAAATAATATTTTCAACATGTGAAAAT
>NW_028234440.1:7400550-7403050 GCF_977035675.1 Penaeus japonicus
AATATACAATATTGTATTGTAAAATATACATGCATAAATCTTGAAACTCTATGAAGCTAACTTGTAGTCTTGCAATTAATACTTGTTTATCTTTCACTCTGTTTATTTACTTATAGTTATTAACTCCTATATTCTGTAAAGTAATGACATTAGCATATGGTATTCTCAAATACATGGGGATTATCCAACTATACATCAATCAACCCATGTCGATCTACCTAAGAAACATCACTCAATATCCCAAATTCTTGCAATAATGCACCCTTTTCAAGACCCCCACTCCTTCTTCTCAACCCCCACATCCCTATGCAGGCAAATCCTCCCTGCATGCCAACTCCCTCTTATCCAATGTACACTGACCTCCCTTCTTGCCGACCCTGTGTTCCAGGACCTTCTCGATGGTCTGCACATTCTCGTCCTCTTCTTTGGGTTGCGTCTGTGTCCAGTCCACCTCGATCATGTCTTCCTCGTCCTCTTCCTCCTCTTCACTCTCAGCCTCCTTATAACTGACTCCTTTTGTTGCTCGGTTCGAGCCCCGCCTAGGGAAAAATTTGGCCTTTGATTATAAAGGGTTCGATTATAAAGGGTTGTAGTATTAGTGTGTGCGTGAGTGTGTGTGCGTGAGTGTATGCGTGTGAGTGTGTGTGAGTGTGTGAGTGTGTGTGAGTGTGTGAGTGTGAGTGTGTGTGTGTGTGTGTGTGTGTGTGTGTGTGTGTGTGTGTGTGTGTGTGTGTGTGTGTGTGTGTGTGTGTGTGAGTGTGTGAGTGAGTGAGTGAGTGAGTGAGTGAGTGAGTGAGTGAGTGTATGTGTGTGTGTTTGCACATGTGTGAGTGAGTGAGTGAGTGAGTGAGTGAGTGAGTGAGTGAGTGAGTGAGTGAGTGAGTGAGTGAGTGAGTGAGTGAGTGAGTGAGTGAGTGAGTGAGTGAGTGAGTGAGTGAGTGAGTGAGTGAGTGAGTGAGCGAGTGAGTGAGTGAGTGAGTATGTGTTTGTGTGTGTGTGTGTGTGTGTGTGTGTGTGTGTGTGTGTGTGTGTGTGTGTGTGTGTGTGTGTGTGTGTGTGTGTGTGTGTGTGTGTGTGTGTGTGTGTGTGTGTATGTGCGTGTGTATGTGCGTGTGCGTGTGTATGTGCGTGTGCGTATGTGTGTGCGTATGTACATGTGTGCAAGTGCGTATGTGCATATGCATGTGTGCAAGTGCGTATGTGCAGCATGTGTGTATGCGTGTGTGAATGTGTGGGTGTGTGTGTCTGTTTGGGGGAGGGGGGGGGGTGCATTTGTTCATATATTTCAATGCCTTAACTCCAGCCTGGTTATTTTTCAAAGCTGTATCAAGCTTAACTTTCAAAGATCTAAAAATGAAAGTCTGCATATACACAAGAAAAAAGTAGTGCACAGAAAAGGGGAAGGGGGGAAACAGAAAAAGAAAAACCTTACAGAGGACACAAAAAACTGAATAAGAAAAGAAAAAAGAAAAGATAGCAAATGCAAGACAAAAAGAAAGATAGCAAGCCCTGCAAGATAAAAGAAAGACCCATACCTTTTACTAGCATCGTCACTGTCACTGCCTTCACTGCTACTCTTTTTCTTTTTGTGCGATGACGACTTCTTTTTGGATGATGCGGAAGATGAGCTCGGCTTCTTGCTCGGGGGCTTCCTCTTGGGCTTTGGGGATTCATAGTCGGAGTTGTCGCTGTCCGACTGCTCTGAGCTGTTCCACTGACTAGAGCTGTGTCGAGGGTTGCAAACATTTGATTCATTTATATTTATCTATCTATCTATCTATCTATCTATACTTCATAGAAAATATATTGTATCTATCCCTTATATCTTCACACACTATCATCAGCTACCCTAACCCACCTCTTCCTCCTCCTATTATGGTGCTTCTTGGAGTTGTCCTCATGCTCCACGTTCATGCGCTCCGGCTCCTTCCTCTCACGCCCCGAGCGTCTGATCCCGTAGATGTCGGGATTTTCCTCCCAACACTGCAAAGTACTCTTTTCCCAGAGTTATCAAAGCCGTTCAGCATGGATCGTTATTTTTCACTTTATTCCCATTAAACTTGACCAAAACACACTCATCTACTGGATCTCTTAAGAACGGCTTATTACTTCTTATGAATATTTCTTTAAAAGTATTATATTTCAAAAAATAATGCTCATCATTCAATATATGCTCTGTGTGTGTGTGTGTGTGTGTGTGTGTGTGTGTGTGTGTGTGTGTGTGTGTGTGTGTGTGTGTGTGTGTGTGTGTGTGTGTGTGAGTGTGAGTGTGTGTGTGAGTGTGAGTGTGAGTGTGTGTGAGTGTGAGTGTGAGTGTGAGTGTGAGTGTGAGTGTGTGAGTGTGAGTGTGAGTGTGAGTGTGAGTGTGAGTGTGAGTGTGAGTGTGAGTGTGAGTGTGAGTGTGTGTGTGTGTGTGTGTGTGTGTGTGTGTGTGTGTGTGTGTGTGTGTGTGTGTGTGTAATTCATTCTGTAGTTATTACAATGCAACTTCCTAAGCCTA
>NW_028234440.1:7413050-7428050 GCF_977035675.1 Penaeus japonicus
TATTCTCATGTACCTAGCTCCTCCACTTTATTTGCTGAATGAATGTTATGGTATAGATCATGGTCTTCCCCAACCTTTACTGACCCTGGCACCCCTTGCCAGGTAGTCTATCATAGACTGCCTGGTTAATATCGGATTACTAGTAGATAAAGGAAAGTGAAGTGCACTGCTTGATCATTTATTTTGAGGAGTCCTCAAAATTAAAAGCAACTGCCAATATCTATGATAGAAGAAAATTTAATAAGAGAACCCAAGAAAATTGAATGGACAAGCTAAAATATATGCAGCTGGCTTAAGCCATACATTGATAAGATTTTTTTTATGCTGGTTGCACCTGGCTAGGAAGTAATATTTTACGTACATATATGCATCGTTTCCCAGCACCTCCTAAAATTAATTTCAGCATCCCAGATTAGATATACTCATATCCATCATATTCCCAAATTTGGTCCTGCTCAATTTGATTTCATATATCTAAATTACTTACAAAATTAAATAGTTTTCCATATCTGACTAGATATGAAGGCAGGGGGAGGATCCCATAGACAGTATTGCTACAGTTGCCTCAATGAATATTACAACCATTCAAGTAAATGTTCAACAAAATCTCCTAGGATTGTGTTCAATCTATCCATTCAAAATTTACAATGAAATGTGGTAGACCGCCTAAGTCTATATCCAGTAATCGCCATCAGCACTCCCACAACGGCCTACAAACCTTCCACTGATGTGCTTGGGCTTTTCTATAAATCAACAGGTAAGAAAAAATAATCCTGCCAAAATATACAAGGTAGAAGATTGCTAAAGTGCTGATAGGCTTGTTAACTAGTGGCTAAATGTGAGGAACTATTGGCTTTTTTTTTTTTTTCTTTTTTTTTTCATCAGATTGCAATAAAGAAATCTGGCAATTCACATCAAATTGAGAAAAAAATTGAGTTTTTTGAGAACTTTAGATTCAATGTATTTGAACAAATTCTGATGTTACTAGCCCACTGTACAAATACTGTCACAGTTCTTGGGTTAATGCTTGGAAGATTTTCCTTCATATCTCGTAGCGCATTAACATTCAACTGCTGATAAATTACCCATTCCCTTGATTTCGAATAATCTAACAAGTGCCCTGCGACTCGATTAAGGTCTGAGAGCGTGTGATTCACTTTTGTTTCCCTGATATTTACAGAACTACAAGACATATTTGCCATTACATTTGTACTAGAATTATGATTTTACCATAAAATTTTAAAATATGGATAGTCAATAATTGACCATTTCACGTAATTCCAGCCAATTAACGAGCACACAGCATAGTATATATATGTATACATATATGGCTGAAAAATATAATTCTTTTGTGTTCATATGAAATATCCAAGGAAACCTAGGAGCTGGTTACAGTACCAAGATTGCTGATCTGGCAATGAAAGAATGCATCAAAATTTCACATGTATATCAAAGATCATGACAAAACACTGCAATTATGGTATAAAAATCTCATGTTGAACATCTACCACAGATAGCCCTTTCCACTGAAATTTCCGAGAAAGTAAAATACAAATAACAAACACTGTAGTTATCATGAACAAAGCAACTAAGATCTATACCTTAGAGGAACATTCTAAAAATAAACATGTGATAATAGAGCAAACATGAACAATTACCAACTGCGGTTGTAGTTTATGAATCACAAAGACAATAAGATTTTTTAATATCTGTTCATATTCAAATGGGGAAAAAAAAAATTACCTATTATACAATAAAGGTTCCCAATCATTTTAACCTGTAAATGCCTTAAATGTTGCAATCGTATATAGTGTTCGTTACTAACAAAATCAATAGATTACGACTGACCCTAAAGCTTTCTCACACCAATATTATAGTAGAGGAAATGACAAGTTGTGTGCCGACTCAGCTTTCTCAACTAACTAATTATTGCTAAAATGAAACTTGTAAACGCAATCATTAATACAGTGAAGCAATCTGAAATTAAAGGTTTCTTATCGAGAAAACCTGCGCAGAAAAGAAAAGAAAATTAAAGCGCACTTAATTGGTTGCGCGCTTCGCCCTTTCAGCTACCAGAGAAACTACTAAACAAATGGCCAAAAAGAGCCAAAATCTCATGAAATCCTGAGCACAAGTCCCTACCTATGGGGTCTAAACCTCAATCACGACATTGATCCATCATAGTCAAGCTCCAATTTCACAAAAACGCCAAAAAATTCGAAAAATTCACAAGCACTGTTGGAAAAACACAAGAAAGTGCTGCTAACTTGTAAAAAAATGCACTAAAGAACGAGATTCCATACGGAATACAAAGTCCCCAATGGAGTAAAAAATGTACATATACAAGCCCTGCTGCCACAGCAAGTGAATGCTAGCTCAACCGACGTAAACAGAAATCAGCTGATGTAAACAAACGCCACTGACCTCCCTCATCCTTAGCCGGCTCAGGGGAAGTCCCTCGCCAAGATCGAACAAGTTTCCACTCCTCTTTCTCAGTCTCTTCTTACTTCACACGATATTTTTCAGTAAATTCACTGCTATTATATAGTTTTGCATTAAATAGTAAGCGTTCACAGGCTACTAGAGCTGCCTGGGGCCAGTGGAGGCCTTCGCAAGCTCCGAGTTACGTGCTCGTCAAAGATGGCTGCCGGTCGGCCATTTTACGGCCCAGCTCGTCCCTGAGCCTGAGTCGTAATTTCCATTTCATCGGATTTTCGTCGCGATTCCTCTGCGCTCGCTTTTCCAACGATAATACACCACATTCACTACATTCTTAAGCAACACTTGCAATAATACACGGGCGTCTGAGCGTGCGGATGCGGTTGAAATTTAGAGATTTTCGCGGAGGTTTTCAGGCCGTGGCAGAGCTAAGTCCGTCAGCCATGTTCCCACTATACTACCCACAATCCTCAGCGCGATGACGTCGTCCCGGCTCCAGCCTTCAAAAACAACTAACTCACACCATGGCTCCAAAGGGGACAACATACATAAAAAAGGACAAATACACAGCAGCAAAAAACAGGGTTGGACTAATAAGGTCCGAATAAATACTAATATTATCAAGGTGTATGGATGTTCCTATGTGTCGTGTGTATTTCCCCCCCTTCAACTCTCCCCCCCCAATAAACGAGAATGGAAAATGAAATAGAAGATTGTAATAAATAGACTTTTATTTGTCCAAAATTATTAACAAAAGAACTGTACATGGAAATTCTTGAATCTAAATGTATAGATCATTCCTTTAAATTGGAAAATGATGCAGCTACCAATTAATCAAAAGTATAATAGCATTCCTTAGAATCACCATTAAACTCCGCCCCTTCCCCCCCTATCAGCACCCCCCTCCCTTCCTCATCCGGGAGGGAGGCAGGAAGGGAAGGAAAGATGGAAATTGGGGAAAGTAAGGGGATGGCAAGGAAATAACCTCCCTTGGCTGCAACAAATTAGGACATGATAAATACACCTTTGGAAATATAATGCGTCGAGATACAACACAAAAGACATTTGAATGGCAATGGTGGTACTCTTTGTAGCGACTGAGACTAGAGCTTCTTGGCTTTCCTGGGGCGTGGGGAGTTGTTCCATATGATGGGCGTGGAGTCGGTGATGGACACCACATTGAGCCCTCCCATGGTCACGCCCTTCACGGCAGACTGAAAAGAAGAAAGGGAAAAATAAAACAAAACATAAAAAACAAAGAAAGACGAAGCACTTCATCTCGTGTACACAGAGGGCCTGCTGGACAAAAAATAAAAGGATTGATTATATTATTCAGGATACCCCAAATAATAAAAGGGTTAAAAAATATTAAAAAGTTAATTTGGATAAATATGTTCAATTTAAAATATTTAACTACTATACATAAAGTTTAACAAAGGAGTAACATACATATATACATAAAAATCACATATATAAAATGATGTAAGCATGAACATGCATATATAGCATGTGACACTCACTCTCAAACGCGCACACATACATTCACAGTGCAATATTAAAAAGTATCCATACAATAAGTATGTAGTAACGGTTTATACACACAATTATATCAGTATGTGCATGTTATATACATATATACAAAAAAATATATATACATATATATGTAAATACATTATATACATATACATATAAATATATATATACATATATATATATATGTATATACACATATATATGAATATACACATATATATGTATATATACACACATATATATATGTATATACACACATATATATATATGTATATACACACATATATATATATGTATATACACACACATATATATATGTATATACACACACATATATATATGTATATACACATATGTATATGTATATACACATATGTATATGTATATACACATATGTATATGTATATACACATATGTATATGTATATACACATATGTATATGTATATACACATATGTATATGTATATACACATATGTATATGTATATACACACACACACATATATAAATATATAAATATATAAATATATAAATATATATATATATATATATATATATATGTATATATATATATATGTATATAAACACATACATGTATATATATATTTATGTATATATACATATATATAAATATATGTATATACACATATATATAAATGTATATACTTATGTATGTATATATATGTATGTGTATATATACTTATAAATGTATGTGTATATGTATATATATATAAATTTATATGCATGCATTTGTATATGTATATATATGAACATGTGCATGTATATTATATGAAGATGTACATGTATATATATGTACATGTACATACATGTATAAAAATATAATATATATATATATATATATATATATATATATATATATATATATATATATATATAATGTATGTATTTATAAATATATATGTATATATGTATATGTATATATATATGTATATGTATGTATGTAGTATATGTATATGTATGTATGTAGTATGTGTATATGTATATATGTAGTATATGTATATATAATGTTTATATATATTTTTATATACAATATATATATACATACATACATACATATATGTATACATGTGTGTGTGTATATATATATATATATATATATATATATATATATATATAAATATTATATATAAATATATATATATAAATATATATGTATATGATAATATATGCAGATATTATATATATATATATATATATATATATATATATATATATATATATATATATATATATAAATATATATGTACATAAATATATATGTATATGATATATATGCAGATATATATATATATATATATATATATATGTATATATATATATGTATATATGTATGTATATGTATAAGTATAAGTATAAGTATATGTGTATATATGTATGTGTATGTGTATATATACATAAAAGTAAACACGTAGATATATACATGTACAAATGTATAGATATAGACATACATACACGTGTGTGATTTTTTATATATATTATATTATATTATATTATATTATATATATATATATATAATGTACTTCCATATATATTTTTTCATATACATCAAACGAAAAAACATATAATGTTAGTATATATGAATGTGTGAACACAAAATTTAAAAAAAAAATCGTCTCCATTTTGCCAACAGGATGAAGGTATAATTTAATTGATGCTGAAAGACACTAAAACTGAAAAGGTAATGCACGTACACTCCATGTGCTAAAAGATAATGGAAACTGTTATATAGTCTGGAGCTTGTATTACTATGTATGGGTTGAGGAGGTATTATTAAGGAAAAAGAAAAAAAAAAAATCTTGTCAACGAATCATGTTGTGTAATGTTGAATTACCCTACCATGAATGCATTGCATGGCTAAGGAAGAATGCAAGATAATTGTCCTGTCCAAAAGACCCAATACTATCCATCACCTAATATGAATATTCAGTCAAGTACATGGGTTTTGCAAATGTTAGTCTTCAGTGACCTATGTTCTTGGAAGAAAATACTTATTTAACAAATACTAACATGAATGCCCATATTTTCACTAATGTCCCATTTATTCTTGTATGAAATAGGAAGTAAATTTACCTACAATCAAGTTCATTATCTTTTGTGAGGGGGCATTACTATCTATAATGGGCATGTGGAGTTGGTTGGGCACCCGAGATATGCTGACAGGTCTGAATGAGTGAGTGAGTGAGTGGATGGGTGGGTGGGTGAGTGAGTGGCTGGGTGAGTGAGTGAGTGAGTGGCTGGGTGAGTGAGTGAGTGAGTGGCTGGGTGAGTGAGTGAGTGAGTGGCTGGGTGAGTGAGTGAGTGAGTGGCTGGGTGAGTGAGTGAGTGGATGGGTGGGTGGGTGGGTGGGTGGGTGAGTGAGTGGATGGGTGAGTGAGTGAGTGAGTGGATGGGTGAGTGAGTGGATGGGTGGGTGGGTGGGTGGGTGGGTGAGTGAGTGAGTGAGTGTATGTGAGTGAGTGAGTGTATGTGAGTGAGTGAGTGAGTGAGTGAGTGAGTGAGTGAGTGAGTGAGTGAGTGAGTGAGTGAGTGAGTGAGTGAGTGAGTGAGTGAGTGAGTGTGTATGTGTGTGTAGTGAGGGGAGGGAGGATGCTGGATAGTATACAACCCACAAGTTCAGGTGTGCTACCATCAACAGGGTATCTTACACCAACTACCAGGCTAGTGATATGGCACATCCGAGTTTGTCTTTCAAAGAAGCCTTTGTGGCCACATCACTCAAGATGGCATGGATTTTCATAATTGGTATGGTTGAGTAAGGGTACTTCGAAGTAAGTATACTACATGGGTCTTGTGATGTTCCTAAGGTAAGGTGATATATTTGCAGTTTCAGGTGCCTTGGGAATTCCAAATATGGGTGTGGATATACCATTACTTGTATTTCCATGGAGTGAGGGTACTGAAAAGTTCAGCTTAAGGGTGGGTAATACCCTGTTCAGGAAGTGTTTGGGGAAAGTCTACATGGAGCATGAAATGTAGGTACAAGACAAGAATTGGGTATTTATAAAAGCACAAGCTGAAAAGGTGCATCACATTTCCTATATTTTATGCACCTCAAAAATTTGGGTATGTCAGACAGAAATACAATGATTCATACACAGATGATGCATTGCAGGAGGATGTAATGAGTTTTGTTCTATAATTAAGGGGTGAGATAAATAGTATAAATTTACATGGTATTTCTCTTGAAGCCCAAAAATGATGTTCCAAAGACTTCAATAAAAGGGTGTACTTTTGTAATTATACAATGAATGACATTCCAACACGTGGAACTGTTTACAATGTGTATCTACTCTAGAGCAAGAGTATTTTGTGTCTGTTAAACAGAAAGGACAGCCAGCCATAAAATAAAGGGACAGTCTCTATGCTCTCTTTAATAAAGTATTTGCAAATTTCAACAGACTCGAATGACATTTCTACCCACAAAGCTGTGTCGCTAATTTTTATACACTACATACATAATCTTATTTTTAATGCGAGATTATGTAGGTCTACAAGAAATAAGGAAAAATTGGAGAGTATTTGGATAAGTTAAGATGATGAGCAGAAGATAAAAAAAAAAAAAAAAAAAAAGGCAGAAACAACAAGAGTGACAAGAATGTGATGAAAGATCATGCCGAACATCCTAAGGATAGGACAGACACCCTCCCTCACCCCCACCCCAAGGTGAGTATGATGTCAATATAAGTAAAAATGGTTACCTGGGGGACACTCTCAAACTTGAATAGAAAGTTCTCTCACACAATTTAAAATCCAAACCTTACTTAGTATTTCCATCAAAATGATCCGTTTAACTGAATATGGATGTATGAAGGGATTTCCACTAAGATCTACCTTTTTTTTAAACCCATTCGTGCCGGGCTGATAATCTGCCTAATGCTGCTCCTGCTGAGAGGATAACAAGCATACACAGCATCCACGTGCTAGATCTCTCCCTGCGTAATAACGTGCTACACTTCTGAGCACTCTATGCCCGCCTGATTTTACAGGATGCTAAAACTTTTTATTTATATATATATATATTTTTTTTGACAAGTAAAGAGTAATGTGTCTATACAAATGCTAGTGCAATGAGTATATAATACATAACTATGTAAAACATATTTAGAGGAATAGATCATGACGCTAAAGCTCGTCATCTGGCACGAGTGAAATATTCTCAGGACGTGATAAAACGTCATCTGCACGAATGGGTTAATTTTAAATTAAAGTTTTGCTAACCAAGCCCTTCCTATTCCATTATTCTTTAAATGTTTCAAAGCCCATAAACCTGACATTACCTATACAATCTCAAGAATATGAACTACAAGCTAATCCTCAGGATTCATAATGAAGTCTACTTTTAATCTTTCATTGACAAAAGTTATTCCTACATTCTATGCCATCATTTCACCCATCAAAACCAAAATTATTAAAACAAAATAAAAAAATTACATGTAGTAGAGCATGATTTAAGAGATATGATGATGTATTTGAATCTTTAAAAAAAAAAAAGTATTCAAATTCTACAACTAAAAAACTAAAATTGGATTCCTTCAACCCCATAAATTTTCTGGAACAAGCAACATCTAAAGATCTTTAACCTGACTTCTATTATTGCCAAGATTTGGGGTATGATAAAGGTCCTTGTATGATATATTAGCAAAGTGATACTAAGTAGCATTGATATGATGCTTTAGTTACACAGCTGAAGGAGTAACCACCTTACATTCTGATCACAAATAATTAATGTGAAAGTGATCCAGCCCTGGAAAAACTGCCCAAAGCAGAACAGTTAAAATGACATTTGCAAACAACATCTCTGTTTCCCATTTTGCAAAAGGGGTAGACTATGACAAGCCTAATGCTTAACCCATTAATGCCAGAAGTGTTATTACATTTTGTGGCCAGAAGTGTTATTACATTTTGTTAACATTTTTCTCCTGCCACGTGACATCACGTTATGATCTCGCCTTAAAACATACATTTGGCATCATTACATAATCATACAAGTTCTATTTGTAGAGGTACTTTGTAATTCACTTGTGAAAAGTGCAAACAAATACAAATTTGATTGTCACCCCCATTGAAGCAGGCACGTGAAAAGCTAACAGAAGTGTAGTGCGGTATGCAACAGGCAGAGGGTTTCGTGTTTAGTCACTGTCCACACTTCTTATTTAGCTGGTAGGGACAGCATTACACAAATTTTAGTACTAGCATGAATGGGCTAAAAAGAAAAGATGTTCATATAACCAAAATGAAATCTTATGTATGAGCACATCTTTTAGAAATTAAATGCAGTCAATGAACATTTCAAAGAGATCTTTTTACATCTCTGGAATAAACTTTTGCTCTTCCAAGGGCCACATTTTCAGATGAATTTTTTATGATATTCTGGAGTTATGACATGAAATCCCTGTCAATACAATTATAAGTAAATGATACAAATTGGCATTAAACATGATCGGGCATAATACCTGAAGGAATAACTGTCAATTCCACTAGTAAAAAATGCAATATTGGCAATCCGACCCCAGGAAACCTACCCATCATAAGAAGGGTTGACAGCCACTATCAATTTTTTTTTTCAAGTAACTGCTTAGTAGATATGTTAGGGATGGAATGGAGATAATAAAGAACCGTTTCCCCTCAACTTCACTATCAAAATACTATTGTCAGAAAACAATGACAAACAACAATCACATACATACATATACATATAAATAAACATACAGGATCAAATGTACCAATCAATCATACAATACATACATACATACATACATAAACAACTCTCAACACTAGAGAAAGAATGGCAAACTTAAATAATGGAAGAGAGGTATTCTAGAACAATGCTGCTAGAGGTACATGGATGGCTCTCTTATCTGACTGACAGCAAAAACAAAAACAAATAAAGTTTTAGAAGGAAAATAAGAGCACGGTGGAAATGTAAGGGTGGTGGGGGGAAGAGGTGGTGGTAGTGAAGGAAGGGAGGGAGGGGGGAGAAGAGGATAGACGGGAAAGGAGGAAAAGGAAGGAAAGGGGAGGAAGAGAATGAAGGAGAAGAGAATGGAGGAGGGAGGAGAGAGGAGAATGAAGGAGGGAGGAGGAGGAGAATGAAGGAGGGAGGAGGGAGGAGGGAGGAGGAGGAGGAGGAGGAGGAGGAGGAGGAGGAGGAGGAGGAAGAGAATTGAGGAGGAAGAGAATTGAGGAGGAGGAGGAGAATTGAGGAGGAGGAGGAGGAGGAGGAGGAGGAGGAGAATAAAGGAGGTGGAGGGGGAAGAGAATAAAGGAGGTGGAGGGGGAAGAGAATAAAGGAGGTGGAGGAGGAAGAGAATAAAGGAGGAGGAGTAGGAGGTGGAAGAGAATAAAGGAGGAGTAGGATGAGGAAGAGAATGGAGGAAGGAGGAGTAGGATGAGGAAGAGAATGGAGGAAGGAGGAGGAGGAGGAGGAGGAGGAGGAGAATGGAGGGAGGAGGAGGAGGAGGAGGAAGAGAATGGAGAGAGGAGGAGGAGGAGGAGGAGGAAGGGAATGGAGAGAGGAGGAGGAGGAGGAGGAAGGGAATGGAGAGAGGAGGAGGAGGAGGAAGGGAATGGAGAGAGGAGGAGGAGGAGGAAGGGAATGGAGAGAGGAGGAGGAGGAGGAGGAGGAGGAGGAGGAGGAGGAGGAGGAGGAGGAAGAGAATGGAGGAAGGAGGAGGAGGAGGAAGAGAATGGAGGAAGGAGGAGGAGGAGGAGGAGAATGGAGGGGGGAGGAGGAGGAGGAGGAGGAGGAGGAGGAGGAGGAGGAGGAGGAGGAAGAGAATGGAGGAAGGAGGAGGAGGAAGAGAATGGAGGGAGGAGGAGGAGGAGGAAGAGAATGGAGGGAGGAGGAGGAGGAGGAGGAGAATGGAGGAAGGAGGAGGAGGAGGAGAAGGGAGGAAGGAGGAGGAAGAGGAGAAGGGAGGGAGGAGGAGGAGGAGGAAGAGAATGGAGGGAGGAGGAGGAGGAGAGAGAATGGAGGAAGGAGGAGGAGGAGGAGGAGGAGGAGGAGGAGGAGAATGGAGGAGGAGGAGGAGGAGGAAGAGAATGGAGGGAGGAGGAGGAGGAGGAGGAGGAGGAGGAGGAGGAGGAGGAGGAGGAGGAGGAGGAGGAGGAGGAGGAGGAGGAGGAAGAGAATGGAGGGAGGAGGAGGAGGAGGAGGAGGAAGAGAATGGAGAAGGGAGGGAGGAAGGAGGATGGAGAAGGAAGAAGAGTGTAGGTGTTGGTATATAAGAAAAGAAGCAAAGGGGGGGGGGGGAGAGGACAGACAGTGGTAAAAGGGAGCAGCAATAGCAGAAAAAGGAGGAAAAAAGGAGCAGCAATAGCACAAGGTAGAGAAAAGGAGTGGCAACGCAATAGAGGAAAAGGAAGAAGAGCATGGAGGTATGGACGCGAAAAAGGAAGAGAAGTAGAAGTGGTCCTGATCACTAACTCGTTACAATTAACTTGAAGCTTTGTTGAATGAAGTAGGTGGTTTGCCATGTTGTACTTTGTTTGCATTCCTCAAGGAAGCCTCTCTTCTAATATAAACAAGTTTTAAACTTATTGACCAATTATTGAAATATTGAGATCAAAACTCACCATTCTGCCTGGTCCAAGTCCTTTCACCTTTACTCGCACATTCTTGACACCTCGGTCCAGTGCTCTCTGCAACAAAAACCAAAAGGTTAAGGTATAAAGAAGAAAAAAGTACACCATTCATATTAGACAATAGTAACAAAATGATATGCACTAGTGCGTTATTTTGCTTTTTCATTGACTATATTATCAAAATATCCTTGCAGCAAGGTGAACACTTACCGTGGCTAGACTAATAGCTGTTGCCTGTGCAGCTATGTTGGTCCCCTTGCGGGTATTTTTGAATCCTTCAATACCACATGTTCTGTACATCTTCACATCACCTGCAAGAGGGGGGGGGAAAATACAAACATTAGTGTAATCAATTACTGAGTTCTCCTTAAAATATTGTAGTATTGTCATCAACTACCATTACAAACAAGATATGTGACAAAAAAAAAAAAGTCCAGCCACATGGTCACTATCCATCTCACTCTACTGTTGAATCATTAAGGACTCCCTGCCCAAGTGCGCATGCCCCCTACCCTTTTCCCCTTCCTCCTCCTCTCCAGCCTACCTTTGGCATCAGTTAAGGACATGACTGTGTTATTTTTGGATATCTTGACATGCAATATTGGGAGGTCAGCAAAGCGCACACCATCAATCAACATGTCCGGGGTTTTCTCATCCGGAAACATCCCTCCAAACCTACAAAGAACGAGAGACCGTGCCTCAGATGGGAACCACAACCCAGGGGTACAAAACGGAAACCTGGCTTCATTGTTATTACCCATTTACCTTCTGTGAATTCTAATTTCTTTCCATAATAATCATAATCTTCACTTATCATAGGCATTCTAGTATGTATAGCTCATGTCAATTTGTACTTCCAATTTAAAGATCTATATCAATGTTCTAATTCTAACCTGTAAATCTTTACCAATTACGAGTAACTCATGTATTTTTTGCAAGAACTAAATATATATATATATATATATATATATATATATATATATATATATATATATATATATATATATATAAACTGTAGATGCTATATCAAAAATTAATATTTACTACAACTTGCCCCTAATAATTGGTAATTCAAGACATTTCCAAATATTTCTCTATCTAAAGACCTCATTATGCAATTCCACTTACAAATACAACACAAGGAATATTCTGGCTATATAGATTTCAACAGGGTCTTCTATATCATTTTCTTATCTTGATGCCTCGTATAGATGTATGTATGTATGTATGTATGTATGTATGGGTGTATATGTGTATGTATATAGATATATATATATATATATATATATATCTATAGATATATATCTATAGATATCTATAGATGTAGATATATATAAATATATAGATATAAATATATAGATATGTATTTCTGACATTCGTTGAGGCACTTGCAAGTGGACCATCTCGGATGAAAAGGAACTGTGCTCCACCTCGGAGAATGCACATAATAGGAATGCTCAAATATTCAAAGTACGAGACCAAATCCAAAAGGCCACAAGACAATAAGAAAATCTGCTCAAAGGAAGAAAAGCTGGTCTCTGCATCAACCAATGTAAGAAATTCTATACTTATGTCAACACATTAATGCCATAGTCCCTATTCTAGGCAACTCTGCCACAACAAACCTCTACAGATATTATGGAAAGATAAGAGATAATCAGCCTTCCTAGTGATTCATTGCTAAATAAGGAACCAGTGTAAGGAAATAAAGACTTTGCAGACCTTACATTTGGGTACAAAGCATTAGGGATGCAGCCTCTCTTCTCACAATATGTCTTATTCAGAGCTTCTAACCTTACCTACAATTAGCAGGTCTAGTTTACAAGTCTGTTATTGTAATTTGATTTACCTACATGTTTTTAATCTCTCTCCATCATTTTTCTCATCTAAACCACTTGATTAAGAGAAATTTCAATACGCTAAAGTTGCAAAGACAAAGTATGATCTACCTCTCAATGAAACTTAGAATGTGAAACTTAAACTACAAAAATGCAGTAGAGTTTTGCCTCTACACACAATATGGTAGATCAAAAAGTACACTTTCACTGCCAAGAATATCAAAGTACTTACTGCTGTGTATATAACACAATCAGCAGAGTTAAAAAGCTAAGAACAGCCTCAAAGTAAAGTACAGACAGGCACTCAGAAACCCTATGAAATGTTGTACGTAAACGGTCAAGGACTAGCTAGGAAGTTAGTTCCCACGACTACACTAACATCATTTCCTGATAAAACACACGAACCCTAGAGGTGATCTGGCCCGCCCCCACACACAGACACGCAAACACGCGCACACAGACAGATATCAGATACAACACACGTCTTGCACCTAAGTCACTCTCCCCCTCGGCACTTTCACAACCCCAATGCACACAAAAACCTTTCTCGCACTGCTCCTCCCTCCTGCCTTGCCCATGTCCCTTGGCCCTCAAGAGACAAGACTGGCCCTCAAAATGCACTCCTCTTCCTCCCAGTGTGCTCACACACTCCCCCTGCACATTTTCACCTGCTCCTCGAGAGGACTCCACTCTCCTCTCCCTCACCGAGACGAGAACTGCGGAGTTCTTGCCGATTTCACTCTCCACACTCGCAAAACTTCTACTATTTCCACATATTGCACCTGCACCTCCTATTCTCGCCATTTTCGCAACTACAAACTCGCTCGCTCCCCGAGACCTCGTCCTCGAGCGCGACCTGGTCTCCCGCACCGCCCCTCCGCCGCGCCCCTGGAGGAGGTCCCGCAGGAGGCGCAGGAGAGGGGGCAGGACGGCGAAGTAGGCCGGAGGGGCAGGACCTGGCCGTCCCCCCCCTCCCTCCGGCCTCCTCCCCGAGCCGCAAGCGACCCCGAGCTCGTCAGCGCCTCCTCCTCGACCTATTCCTCCTCTCGTCCTCTCTCTCACTCCCCCTCGTCCTCGGCCCTCTCTCCGCCCTCTGGTACTCACCCTCGAAGGTTGGCGTCCACGTCGACGGCCGCCTCGCCCTCCGTGCCCTCGTCGCGGGCGGGCATCGAGGCCAGCATCTCCTTACGGTCCTCGGCCTTGCGAAGCAGGGCCGCCCCGTGCAAGGGCCGCGTCGTCGCCGCCGTCGCCGTCGCCGGTGTCCATTGGGCGCCGCCTCCGCCCTCGCCCCAGCGCCGGCTGGTCCCTAAGCACGGCACACGGCTACTCCACACGGTCCTTGCCACGATGTTGCGCAGCATTTCGCCGGAATCCGCACTCCCGAGCACGAAATACGGCGCTTTCACGGCAGATTCCTCTTCGAAATGGACGGTGCTGCGGCCGCGATTCGGGCGGGGTGCGAGCCCACGTCGCGGTCCAGGTAATACTCAGCCCCTTGGGTCGGCGGTTTGAGAGCCGCGCGATCATTGGCCCGGCCGAATTCCACGAACCAATAAGAGAGGCGCTCGGTTTTTGTGCGCCAGCAG
>NW_028234440.1:7455550-7458050 GCF_977035675.1 Penaeus japonicus
TCCCCCCATCCCTCCACTCGCCTACCCTGCGTCACACTACAAATCATAAGACAAATATTTCCTATCACATTTCCTGGTCTTCTCCATGTGTCTTTTTTATTATTACCTCTTCGATTATTCCTGCATTTTTCTATTTGCCTTGTTTTTTGTGTTTTTTTTATTCATTTTCTCTTATTTTCTTTCATATATTCTCCCTCACCTTTCTCTCTCTCTCTCTGCGGGCTCGCCTCAGTGCATACATGCCCGGCGTAGCATCTGCTCCGCAAATCTGGCTTATCCTTATCCTTTTCTCTCTCTCTCTCTCTTTCTCTCTCTCTCTCTCTCTCTCTCTCTCTCTCTCTCTCTTTCACTCCCTCAATCCATCCATCTCTCCCTCCCTCCCTCAATCCATCAATCTATCCCTCTCTCTCTCTCCCTCCCTCCCTCAGTCCAGCCACCTCTCTCTCTCTCCCTCCCTCCTTCCCTCAATCCATCCATCTCTTCATCTCGTACTTTCCCTCTCTTATCCTCCCTCCTTCTCTCTCCCTCCCTCCCACTCTCTTTCCCTCCCTCCTTCCCTCTCTCGCTTCCCCCTTCCCCCTCCCGTACTCCCCCCTCCGTTCCTCACCCCCCCCTTCACACACGCGCTTGCAAGCGCCTCACCCCCCGAGGTCACCTGTGCAGTAAAAAGCACGCTTCTGTCTGGACGCCAAGGACACAAGATTCTATAATTGACTCGTAAATCGTTTTACTTTATGAGGAAATGAGGGAAAAGGGTGAGGGGATGTGGTGGGAGAGGGGAGTTGTGAGGGAAGGGGGAGGGTTCTACCAAGGTAGGAAATGGAGGAGGAAAAGAGAGAGAAAAAAGAGAGGAGGGAGGAGGGGGTGAGGAGGGGGAGTAATGGAGGGAGGGAATTAGGGAGGGAGGAACTGCTTGAGAGAGAGCGAGACAGTAGAAGAGAAGAGAAGGCAGACAGAGAGAGAGATAAAGAGAGAGGAGAGAGAGAGAGAGAGAGGAAGCAGAGAAAGAAAGAAAGAACGAGAGAGAGAGAAGAAAAGAAGAAAAAGCGTGGGATGGGCATAAATAAAAGAACAAGATGCATTTATTCTCCGGGTGTCCGTGGGTTCTTTGTCATGATCCGGTGTGCAATCCAGAGCAAGCACGAAACTAGGAGGTGGCTCTGACCAATGCAAAAGTAACACGGACACATATATAAACACACGCATGAAAGGGCATACAATCAAAAACGCAAATACTGATATGTATTATTCATATGTGTATATATGTGCGTTTGTACCCAACACAACAGAACACAACACACACACACACACACGCACACACAAACACATACAAACATACACACAAACAAACACACACACACACACACACAAAGAAACACACAACCACACACACAAATACACTCAACCCCTCCCCACACAAACACACAACCCCCCCCCCACACACACACAAACACCCCTCCAGACACACACAACCACACAACCCCCCACTCCCACCCCCCACACACGCACGCAAAGTAATATCATTCGAAGGTGAGTCATTATCGCCCCATCACCCTAATAACAATGTCCCACACTTTCCCTGTCGTCTATTGCCATTCAAGTCCGTCTGTAGGTCAAGGTTTCAATTTCTGGTTCAGACTGACAATAACTCCTTTTTTATCTTTGATTTTAGATTAGAATATGTATAAAAAATAACCGCGTGTATATCAAGAAATGTATTTTTTTTATCATGTCAGCTAAGGTCATTCCATACAAACACACGATGTAAGATGAATGAAAATGAAGTTTTACGTAACGCTTTCTTCTCAGCGAATATAGTTTGCATAATCCCTGCAAGTGGAAAGCAAGAGGAAGAGAGAGAGAGAGAGAGAGAGAGAGAGAGAGAGAGAGAGAGAGAGAGAGAGAGAGAGAGAGAGAGAGAGAGAGAGAGAGAGAGAGAGAGAGAGAGAGAGAGAGAGAGAGAGAGAGAGAGAGAGAGAGAGATAAAGAGAGATAGATAGATAGATAGATAGATAGATAGATAGAAAGATAGGTAGATAGATAGAGAGAGAGAGAGAGCGACAAATAACTCACCATATAAGACCAAAACCTAATACTTCCTCGTCCGGGCTGCATGCCCAAGCAAACAGGTCTTCCGAGTCTCCCATTTTCCTCCTGCAGACAGGGAGCTACCTTGAGCCTCGGGCCAGGTGAGAGAGAGAGAAAGAGAGAAAGAGAGAAAGAGATAGATAGGTAGATAGATAGATAGAGAGATACAGATAGATACAGATAGATAGATAGATAGATAGATAGATAGATAGATAGATAGATAGATAGAGAGAGAGAGAGAGAGAGAGAGAGAAAGAGAGAATGAGGGAGAAGAAAAAGAAGAAAAAGAAGAAGAAGATGAAGAACTGAAAAAAAAGTGAGAGGAAAAATTGTAGCCGCGGGACCTCCAGCTGAGCACAGGCAGGAAGGGCGAGACTGGGTTTTCCCGCAGGAAGGAGCGGACACCTGGCTC
>NW_028234440.1:7468050-7473050 GCF_977035675.1 Penaeus japonicus
GAAAAGATAAATAAACTGGCACTATTTTAGACTGTATGGTCACTATGGAAAACAGGCAACTGTAAGTAGAGCTACATATTTAAAATTTTGTTTTCGATCATTCAACCCAAAATAAATTCGTCATTAGAGGTCACAATGGTCATACATGTCAATGTCTCTACAAACTATATTACGGTATCAACATCAGGTTTATGTTGCATATGCCTTTGTGTATCTATTCATATAATAGAATACAATAGTTATGGTATCTAACATCGTAACAGAATCATATACCTAATTGGGAATCATGGGGCCAGTGAAAGAAATACAACAGAAAATATGATTTATAAAGGAACACTCTGATATAAATTCCACATATGCAACTGCCTGAGGTAAGGATAGTGATAGGGAATGGGAGGGAGCCATGCATGACTAATATCGATATTGGTATTTTGTGATGCTTATATCTACTTTTGAGAACAGCATGTGAGAATTCGATTTCAAATGGCATTAATCTCAATTAAAGAAATAAATGTTTTATTTGAAGATACCGGAATGGGAGTAGAAAGGGAGGTGATAAATAAATAAAGAATAATTATGAATTAGTGTGACCAATTCCACAATGCAATTAATAATTTGATGTTACAACTTCGCCACGTAATTCTGATGATGCTAAGCATATATATTCTATCATGAATTTTTTATCTTCTACTTCATTACCCTCTCGACATATACTGTCTGCGTATAGATTTTACAAAACTCAAGTTAAGGAACGAGCATGGTTCATGACGGAATAAATTATACAATAGTGTGTATTCTTAGATTTAGATCACCCCAAAAGATAAAAAAAAAGTTGATACACGACAATATATTCAAGCAATAATTGGGTCTTCTGTTCTTATCATAACAAATATCTATTGTCCATCGAAAATGTTATGAATTGAATTTCGAGGTCCACCATATATTTTTCATTCTGTTTATTTTTCTTTTTACTTTTATATCCTAATCCGATATGAGTGTATCCTGATTCTGATTTAATGGATTTGTCGTTTTCAGAGTGGGATGAGATCAGAGTCTTGGGCTTCTCTCTCTCTCTCTCTCTTTCTGCTTGTCTCTGTCTGTCTCTGCCTCTCTGCCTAACTGTTTGTCCGTCTGTCGTCTGTCTGTCTGTCTGTCTGTCTGTCTCTCTCTCTACACACACACACACACACATTTGAAGCACTAGGGTGACTAAATATATATAATATATATATATATATATGTATATATATATATATAATATATATATATATATATATATATATATATATATATATATATAGAGAGAGAGAGAGAGAGAGAGAGAGAGAGATTAAAAAAAATCAATCATGATGTTCTATTACAGTGGATTAAATGATATTCATAGATCAAACCTTTTATATCAATGACCCTTTCGGTAAGTAATTACTGATATTGTAATTCAAACCGGTTTAGATTACAAAAAAACTATATTAGTTAGAATTAATCATGAAACAATCTAACAAAATACAACAACAACAACAATTTCTCAAAAGGCAACAAGACTTTATTGCAAAAAAACAATATCAAAAAACAAAAAAAAACAAAAACAAGAGAAACTTTCTAGAAGATTCTACGCATTTTTTTTTATCATTATTACTGTGAGCTGAGTCCTCCTTATCTACATATCACATTTAGCTACCGTAATTTTTAACTTTACTTGATCTGCTTATAGACATGTATCATTTAATAAATAATTTTCCTAAAGCAAACGAAAGGTTATCTCATATTACTTTTGAAAATAACTTTGATTAAATCCATGTGATTTATATCACTATTCAGTTTAGTTTGAGAACAGATGAAAATGTCCATAAAAATGAGCAATTATCTCTATTTCTCTCTGTCATATTCTTTTTTTTCTATTCTTTTATATTTTTGTCTCATTCATTTTCGTTTTCTTTTTTCTATTATTTTATGTTTTTGTCTCATTCATTTTCGTTTTCTCTTATCTTTTTTTTCAATTCTTTTATGTTTTGTCTCGTTCATTTTCGTTTTCTTTATATTCATTTATATTTTTGTCTTATTCATTTTTTTTCTTGTGAATGAACTAATACCTGAAAGTGATCTTTCCGGAGAGTCCTCTGCCCTTGTTCCCGATTTCCCATTACAACAGATTTTAATCCTTGATGCAGATATCGTGACATAAAATCTCTAGTCTTTACCTAAACCATTTTCATTCGAGGGAAATAATTCCAAATCAAAAATGCAAGGCACACACACACACACACACACACACACACACACACACACACACACACACACACACACATACACACACACACACACACACGTACACAGACCACACGTGAAAGTAGCACGAAAATCCCTCGTGTGGGAAATTCCGAAGGATGACTCTGGCTGTTGCATTCGGCCGCTCGCGCAACGTGAACTTCCGCTGTTCATTTCTAGTTCAGGGTGAGCCTCTCTTCCCGATTTGAATCTCATATTATCGGTTTTCAGTGTTTTTGTGCTCGTTTATAATTATGTCTTTCGAAAGAGAGGAGAGGGAGGGAGAGGGACGGGTATCGAGGAAGAAGGAGAACAAAGTAAAGGAACAAATTAACGGAAATGCGAATACTATGATGCCAGTGACGTCAGACTCCTTGTGACGTCATACTCCCGTTATGACGTCATGTGACCAAATTTTGAGATTATCAAAGAAAACAAGATGATAGTTTTCCCTCTGCGAATACAAGTGATCATTGGATATCTCTGAAGACACCATTTTACTTAGTTTTGATTGTGTGTAAGCCTGTCACTCCTTTTGCTTAAGTTTATGCTCAATAGTTAGGAATTTTCTATATACTCCTCGAGTATCGTTTTCTATGAGAGTTAAGCGCCATCTAAACAAAACCAAATGCACGAAGATACTACACTCACAATAATCCATGCAGACTGAAAACTGCTTGCTATCGCGTAAAGTCGAAACCGCCAATCAAAACAATTACAAGGAAATCGAAAACTGTCTCGTACAGTCAGGACCTGCAATGAGGAACCTGAGGAACCCTGATTTAGTTTTCTCAACCTTTCAAACTCTGTGGACTCCTTGGTAGGGATTATACAAAATAAAGTCGTTTTAGATTTGTATGTGATAATGGTTAAAAAAAAGGGTCTTCTTTTCGCAGGATGCAGTATTTATCACCAGATTGTTTTCATTGTGTATGATGCACAAATAAAATAAAAATAATCCATGTATATTTACGAAGTGGAAAATAAAGTAAACTTCACTTCTGAGAAATCAGAATAATCAGGCCCTGAAGATTTTCGATTACGACACATTACGTAATTATGAATCATAAAAGAAAACTTAGCCATGACAGGATTAAAGGTAATATGTCGAATTCCCTGTCTTGCTAACTCCTTGATAGGTTGACAAACACTATTAAATAAACAAAACTTGATATAAAAGTGCATACAGCACTTTGATATACAATCCCTCAGCTACACATAAAATCATTAAGATCTACGAATTCACCATGACACCAAATACCTCCTATGACCTCCATTAGTGGTTAGTAAGAACCACGCACCCTCAGTACGTTATATATAAACATTGGGGAATAATTAATACACAAATCCGGACCACTACAGTAACATGACTTGTAGTTAAGCTAAGTACATTGTTACATAGCAGAATAAAGCATAATAAACGTGTATCAATATTTAGTAGACGAATCCATAGAAATATTTTTATTTACGGCACTAACAGAATGAGAACGGGAGGGAGAATGGGGCAACATGCAAGCAAACGACTGGAATTGATTTCTAAACAAGAGCAAAGAATTTCAGTTAAGCTTTTGGAAAGTTTTGACATGAAATTGTTACATGCATCGTTAAATTCTAAAATCTGCATACTCTCCCGATTGAAAGGTTAAATTTGTTATATTCTTATACACCAATGCTTAGCATAAGTATCTACTGTACAATAATTAACAGCCTTTAATACTATTTAGTATTATGATATTTTTATAAATTCAACATACAACTTAGACTTGAAAATACATCATTACCTTACTGTACGAGTCCTCAATTATGCAAAGCATCATATCATGACCTACATCAACACTATAATACACGAATCCTCATCAAACCCTAACACCATCATGACTCAATTATAACACCATTATTATCAATATCATATCAATACACGAATCATTAATAACATATAACATGATTATGACCTACACCAATGCATAATACACGAATCCTTAACAACGCATAAACGTGCATATGAAGTCAATGCTTGGCCCAAATCTGCATTGTCACGTTCAGACCTCACTCTTTCCTTCGTCCTTGCTCTCTGGTGAAGGAGAGTCGGATGACGGTGAGGAAAAATCAAACTCTTTTCTAGGCTTAACCTTCTTGCTTCTATTTTTAGTATTCTATATTTATTTTGGTAGAAATCTTTACTTTTGTTTGAGCTATCGCTGTCATTGAGGAAGTGTGTGTATATAAAGCAGTTGTAATGTAATGAAAGCGTCATTCTGACTCGGATTTCCCTTGTGTTGTTGTAAGGTGAGGTGTGGGACGAAAGAATATTGGGTCTATATATATATTTTTTTCTCGTGCTGAAAGCGACAGCGGTATTGGATATTTTGTATTCTTGAAAAAAATGAAAAAATAACATTATAATAGTTCATATAAAAATGAAAAATCAGTTAATATGTGTAAATGTTTCTTAAATTTACATTTTTCATATGCAGTTTATTGAAGAACAGTTGATATTGGTCTTTTCCCGTATTGCGGATTCCATTTTTCTTTCCCTTGCTGTCCATAGGGATAACGCAACTCATTAATACCCTTTTAATGATTTTGATTTTTTTCCCGTGCTACAGATGATCAACTTCATTCCTGGACATAAAACAAAACTGTACCTATCCATATCTATCCGTCAATCAATCTCTGTCTATCTATGCTTACGGCTGTGAATATCTTCCCGTGTTGCAGATGCTGAAGATATTCGT
>NW_028234440.1:7475550-7483050 GCF_977035675.1 Penaeus japonicus
ATGAGTTTTTTTCTTTGTTTTTCTTTTATTTGCCAATTCTCACAGCCGTGCAACAATGAGGGTATAAGAGCAGCCTTGTCTTGACATCTTACGTAGGCCTTAAGTGTTGATAATGGGAATTCGTCACATGTGAATGGGTAATTAAGATGAATGTGAATATCACACCATCTCACTACAAGGTCATTGATAATGATTAGGCCTAGAATCATCCCAGTGAAGATGGAAAACGTTATCATACTATCATTAATGCCGAAACCGTAGTCCATACATTTTTTTATTTTGCAACCATTACTGTGCAGTCGCCAATGACACCCAAAACAATTAATGCATGCAGCCATGTCAAAATATAAATATCTTTGTAATTTTCCTTTCTCCCTTTAATGAACTCATTTACATAAACTCTGGATAAGATGCAAGAGATTAGAGAGCTTCACTCCACACCAATAGTCATAGCAAAAGCCAATGGATCAATGATGCCTTTCTTGGCGCTGTACAAGTGTACATCCCGGTAATTGCGTCAACACTAACAAGAGTAAACATCTCATCACAAGGTTGCAAGGCTGGGAGATGTGGATGAACATTACATATGACTTTTTCCTCCTTTACTTATCACAGTCTGCAATAATTATGAATGTTTAAATGTGTTCTGCACAACCACGTACTTTCTGTATACAGCTTGCTCCCGGTATAGGTGGATAAGGTTGAAAATCATTGAAAAAAACTCATATCGTGCAATAAATCACATAAATGCTTCGACAATTCCTAACTCCATTCTCAATTCGTTTCCCAACTATCAAAAAAGAGTTTCGCTTTTAACCATTCAGAAGAGTAAGGGACAACTCTATAAAAATAATTTTAAATGCCAAATATAAAAAAGACCCTGATGTAATCCCGCCATCGCTCTTCAGCGACTGAATCTACTTGGCAACGTCTTCGGCAGAAATCGGAACGTCAAGCACAAGAATCGTGACCTGTGACGTGCAGTATTCGTGGTCTGCTTATCCTGCAGGTTGAGACAGGCCATGAGGGTATGGCTTCCGGCTTCAGAATTCCCCGGCCTCGGTGAATTTGTCTTGCAGGAGTCGATGTCACGGCAGAAGAGCCAGGTCTTCCGATGGCCTCACTCCCTCTGTCCTCCGGTAGAAATTAGCCCAATCGTGGAGCCATTCAAATACTGAATTTGTTATATCTCCTATATCACACTCTGTCTTGTGCTGTTTTCCACGTCACCCTGTGCGTGTCCCCAGCGTTCTACCGACCTTTTGTATGCTCAGAATACATTTTATGTCTGCATACATTGCATGTAACGACGTAATGACCTCGGCGGTCAATTCCTGCAACATGTGTTCCCACTGACCATAAAGTGTTCTCCTAGCTATCCATGCACTCACTAAAAGCTTTTCCTTCGTTGCCTTCTGGTCGCCTCGTCCGTCTTTTTGCACAGTGAGCAAGCAGTATCTGGGTACGGATGGTCTGCAACCTCAGCTCACACAGTAGCACCATCTTCGCACGTTCTCATCTGTCACCAACATACCACTGAGATCCGTTGCATAGAAATGGGGGCGCTGCAGAATGTGACTCACGCAGGTATTCGCACAACTGTGGGCTTTGGGGGCCGTCTCATCATCCCATCCCGCGGTCGCCCGTGGTGGTACGGGGGGGGGGGGGAGTAATTGTGTCTCGCCCATCGTCACTTTGTCTTAATGGCAAAAATAACCATTACATTTCGAAATTCTGCAAATCGTCACGTTGTCATAACGCTGTCATGGTGTTGTGACATGACACTGTCATGACATCGCCGTGACAGACCAATAATCACGACCAGCTTATGTAATCTTAAAATGATATTAAATAGTATTATCAACTTATGAACCTGTAACTATGACAAATCTTATCAATGTACGAATCTGTAACTATGGTAAATTTAGTGTCATGTCACAAAAATGACAGTGATATTGTTGATTACTCTCTGTTGCACGTTCCTAAAATAAAGTCAATTCTCAGGAGTGGTTTCAAAGGCTGAGCTTTAAGGCCGGAACTCCAAGTCGTATGCTCAGGTCATGACTGCTCAAGAAGAAAGAAGACTGAAGAAAGAAATCTTCAGAAAGAATTATTGCCATGAGACATGAGTATGACAATTTATTTTTGTATGTACTGAGTTTTTATGTAATTTAGTATACAGAATAAGGTATGATTAGCACATTTTCACCACGATTCCTCTTCACAGTAATTAAAACTACAGGTATAAACGGATATCCTTAACTCGTCATGTTATCAATCTATTTTTCTGTTGAAGGAGTTTATCCTCATCTAAATTAGATCACTAATTAACGTTCATTTTGGGTGAGTTGATATTAATTAATCCTAGACTAGGGCTATAAAAGAGGGCTGTTACAGCACACACACATACATGTGTATGTGTATGTGTGTGTATGTGTATATATACATGAATATATGCATACATATATATATATACATGTATATATATATATATATATATATATATATATATATATATGTAATATATATATATGTATATATATATATATATATATATATATATATAATATATATATAATATATATATTATGCATACATACATATACATATACATATATGTATATATGTATGCATATATATATATATGTATATATATATATACATAATATATATATATATATATATATATTATATATATATATATATATATATATATATGTATATATATATACACATATATTTATATATATAATATATATATACATATATATGCATACACACACACTCTCACACACACACACACACACACACACACACACACACACACACACACACACACACATATATATGTATATATATATATATATATATATATATATATATATATATATATGTATGTATATATATACATATATATGCACACACACATATATACATATATATACATACATATATTTTGCAGAAGTACATTGTTGAATACAATAAATGAATGCAAAACATTTTCATCATCTAGACTTGACTTTATAATGCCTAACACTCATATAATAGTATATTTAGCATAGTTACTCTATAAAATACATTTTCTTTTATTAAGAAACATTAAACTTTAGGGTAAACTATTCTAAATTATACAACCCTCCCTGTGTTTTGGCAAATGCAATGCAAATTATCACGAACAAATATCCAACATATGATCATGTATAATTGTACTAAATGCGCACATCAACCGAGGCCGCATCCATCATTAAAGGAGGTAATGGCAGAGTGAGTGGTACTTTTGTGCTTCTTATTTTCCTTATATATATTTATACATTTATTCATCCATAAAAATACTGATTGTATTAATGACAATAACGATAAAGATAGTAACCTTGATAATGATAATGATAATAACAATAATGATGATGACAATACTAATCATAAATCAAATCTAGATTATCCTAGTAATGATAATGACAATGACAATGATAATGATAATAATATTAATGAGTTATCATCATTATAATCACAATCATTCTTGTTATCATCATCATCATCCTCTTTATAATAATTATCATTACTATCATATCTATCATTTATCGCTACCATGGTTATCATTATTATTATCATTATATCTATCATTATCATTGTTATGATCATTATGATTACTGTTATCATTATTACCATTATCATTAATGAAAACGTTATCATCATTATCATTATTAAAAACATTATCAACATTATCATTATTGCTATAATTATGATGATTGTTATTATCATTACTATTTTCATCATAATCATCATCATCATTGTCGTCATAGTCATCATCCTCATTATTGATATCATCATCATAATCACCACCACAAATACTGTCACTGTGGTTGTTATTATTGTTTTCCTGTCATGAGTATCACCATTATTACATTGTCATCCAATCACATGATTATAATGATTACATTATTAAGGATATCAAAAGACTGGACATCATATAACACGCAGCATCACACATCAATATCTGGTAATTACCATACCTATTGGTGCACGAAATGAATATGCAAATAATTAGATTTCAAGTGAGCTTTATATCATTACAATGATTATCATTATCATCATTATCGCTGTCAGTGCTACCATTATTGTTATCAATATCATTACTGTTCACGAAGGAATTATCATCATTACTATTATTGTCTATTGATTTCATAGATATTGTCTTTCTCGTAATTATAATGTGTCCGTAATGTATTATTATCCATATTTACTTTCCTCCCATCCTTAATTTCGCTCTTTCTCTCTACATTTATGTTTGTATGTGTATATTGTATAAATATTTTGATTCACTTACTTTCTTCTCTCCCATTATGTTTTGCTCTCTACCTCTCTCCTTTATCTCTCTATCTATAAATCTCCTACTCTCTCTCCCTCTCCAACTTCTGTCTTTAGTTTAGAACGATTTATATTTACACATTTTTCTATTCTTTCATGAGTGATCTATCATGACTTTCCAATGAAATCTTTCTTTAATTCTAATTTCATTAATTCCATTTCTAAATTTCTTATCTGCTAACTATTTGAATCTATGTTTTGTTTTGAAATATTTTCCACGTCATATCAGATTCAATTCCATAATACCGTTAATTCCGACCTTAAAACGGATTCTACTCCTCTCACTCCAACCTTATAAAGTATTTAATTCCACAATACACCAATAACTTATTTTACAACGTCCTAAATTCCCCTTACTTTTGTTTCAGTTTTTGAGTTCCGGAAGCGCATTCTCTCGGAGCAAAGTCAGCCACACGCTCGACGTCTGTCACTTGTTTCCTGTTTCGGCGTCGTCTGTCTGTCGATTAACAATTTGAAATATCTAAAAGGACGAGACTGTCGATGAATATCGTAAAAGATAAATATGATAATGAAAACGAATCATGATTGCTTTATGTTGGGATGGAGCGGTATGTGGAGAGAGAGAGAGCTGGAGAGAGTGAGCGTGTGAGAGTGAGAGTGAACGTGAGCGTGAGAGTGAAAGTGAGAGTGAGAGAGAGAGAGAGAGAGAGAGAGAGAGAGAGAGAGAGAGAGAGAGAGAGAGAGAGAGAGAGAGAGAGAGAGAGAGAGAGAGAGAGAGAGAGAGAGAGAGAGAGAGAGAGAGAGAGAGAGAAAGAGAGACAGAGAGTGAAAGAGAGCGAGAGAGATAGATAGATAGATAGATAGAGAGAGAGAGGGGGAAGGAAATGCATTCAAACCATTGCGTAAAGACTCAGGTAAACCGCCATAAACCATCGAAGTTAGTTAGCCCGCTTGGGCCCCTAACCAGGCCCCTCCTGCAAAAGGACAGGAAACAGCTGATATCTCAAACGGAAAAGAAAAAATGAACCAAATAACAGGATTGATTCTAACTCCCTGCATGTCTTGTGTCTTTGGCTCATGCTAATTATCTTTTTAACTGATAATAAGGTTAAAAGAGGATTGATGTATATCTTACTATTCCTATTACCATTCTGTTTCTCTTTAGGCAGAAATTGTAAGGTAGCCAAACCTATCCAACTATAAATCGCTATACTCACATCTATAAGTAAGGTTGCTAAATGAAATAATCTCTCTCTCTCTCTCTCTCTCTCTCTCTCTCTCTCTCTCTCTCTCTCTCTCTCTCTCTCTCTCTCTCTCTCTCTCTCTCTCTCTCTCTCTCTCTATATATATATATATATATATATATATATATATATATATATATATATATATATATATATTATATATATATATATATATATGTATATATATATATTATATATATATATATTATATATATATATATATATATATATATATATATTCCAATTGTAACCAAACGTCGCTAGATGGATAGAAAATGAAAGAAAAAAGTAATTATGCAAACCTAGTCAATAAGAGTATTCAAATATAGCAACAAAAGCGTTATTTGATGTTTCAACCAAATTATCTGGGAATAAATGAATATACAGTTGAACCTGCTATCTATTTTCGTAAATGTTCATTTATCATCCATAATATCGCTTTTATTTATTTTCATAAAGTACAAAATCAATATATGAAGACTGGTAAATATGCAATGAAAAGATAGATAGATGATAAGAAATTTAAATAAAATAGAAAAATATAAAACAATTCCTTTATGAAGAAGTACTCCGTTTTCTCTTAATCATATTTAGGATAAACTAATATATATATGAAAAACAGCTTACAAATTGCAAGTTCCCTCTTCAAATATTAAAATGTTTTCTCCTTCTCTCGTATATTATCTACTGTTTATTTCATTGCCATATTTCGACATTTTAAACCTTCCCTTTCTCATTATTTCCTGTTGCAATGCCGGGCAGTTTCATTTTTCTTCTTTTTTGTGTAGAATATTTCAAATTTGGATTTACTTCCGGTGGGAATAAGAACGCCAAATAATAAAGTCATCTCTTTTATTAAAGAAAATACAAGAACACGCATCCTCAGAGTACAGAATAGAGCACTAAGAGCTATGCAAACACACACACACAATCAACATAGAAATGAAAACAAACAACACATTCATGCAAGTGTTTTTAAATACATAAAACTGCATTTACAAACACATCCACACACAAAACACACATTCATCAAAAGAATCACTAACCAAAGTTCGAGATGGGTTTACACACGCGTTCCCGAAGACACGTGTCGAAGCAGCACTTGTCCGAACCGCCGCAGCTGAAGTCACTGGAGCAAACCTGAGGTCCGCCAAACCTCGTGTTCGGGCACTGAGGTCGCACCGCGGGGCACTGACCTGGCTTGAACTGGTTGAAGCCTCCGTTGAAGGGAGGTCGGAAGCCGTTGGGTCGGCCTCCGAGGAAGCCCGCAGCGAGTCCGCCAACAAGGTTACCGAGCTGACTGAAGCCTCCCTGGTTGAAGCCTCCTTGGTTGAAGCCTCCCTGATTAAATCCCTGGTTGAAGCCTGGGTTAAATCCTTGGTTGAAGCCACCCTGGTTAAATCCCTGGTTGAATCCTGGGTTGAAACCACTGTTAAAACCGCTGTTGAAGCCTCCATTGAACGGTCTGTTAGGTCTGTTAGGTCTGTTGGGTCTGTTCCCGGTTAAGCCGCTGATGAGGTTACCCAGACCAAAGATGCGCGTGTTCCCCTGGTTACCGGTGCTGTTGTTACTCTGTGCGACGGCAGATGCCACCGCCAGGCACAGCAATATCACCTTCAACATCTGGAATGCAAAAAAATGTCCACTTTGTTTAGGAAATCCCAAATAAAAAAAAGAAAAGAAAAGAGACACTGCTATGCTTTCTCTCATTACGTTGTGATATATAACCGTATGTGAGTAATTCACAAAAAGCTTGTTAGTCCCTTTACCATGGCAACACTTCGCAGGGTTGGACGTTCTCAGCGGAGGAAGGCAATTCCGGCACTGGGAGGAGAGAGAAGATTACCTTTATATATAGAGGTCCTTCAAGGTCAGAGGATCCCATGACGTCAGAAGAGATAACTGCGCCATCTACATAGAGGGAGAACTA
>NW_028234440.1:7533050-7540550 GCF_977035675.1 Penaeus japonicus
GACAAGGAACAAAAACAGGTCGAGCGATTGTCACTCGAGTCTCGAACAGACAAGCGAAGAGCGGAATGCGAAGGCAAGGTGTTCGAGCGCGCAGGATCCGAGGATTCGAAACCGCAGAGGGAACGAGTGTGCGAATAAGAGATGAGGATTGGGGGGGAGGGGAAGGGGGAGTGGGGGAAGGATAGAGAGGGGGGAGGGAGGGTGGAGGGAGGGAGGGTGGAGGGAGGGAGGGTGGAGGGAGGGAGCTAGAGATGGACGGAAGGGGAAGGGAGGGTAGGAGGGAGGGAGGGAGGAAGAGGGATATAGATTTAAGAGATGGATACACAGAGGGATGGATAGAGATAGAGAGATGAAAATGACTGAGAGGGTAAAGAGAAAGAGAGAGAGAGAGAGAGAGAGAGAGAGAGAGAGAGAGAGAGAGAGAGAGAGAGGGAGAGAGACGCACAAGCACAAGCACAAACACCTTTTCGTGTGCACAGTGTCTAAAAATGATCATATACCTAAACACCCCATTTCTTCTTTAATCGCATTTCATTTCACCTCTTACTACCTACCAGAAATTTCCTTCATAATCTTCTAATTCTTCTTCAATAACCAACTACGCATATTGCACCATTTCCAACCCTAATGAAGACACTTGTTCGAATCCGTAAATAGACTGATGGCTTAGGTTAGGTGGCTCTGGAATCCCGCCAACAAAAACCTTAAAGATGGCGGCCATTCTTCTACATACTACTGGTTATTAGTATTGTTGTTTTCTCCATCTACCTTTCTCAATTCTTCTTCCATTCTTCATTTGTTCTACTTTATTTTTTTGCATTGTTGCTTTCTTCTTTCTTTCTCTCTTTCTCCCCATTCCATATTCTTCCTTCTCCCGCCTATCTCCTTCCTTCCATTTTTGTCCTCACTCCTTCACTCAACCTCTCTCCTTCTTCCTTCTTCCCTCCCTCCTTCGTCACTCAAACCCTCTCCTTCCCAACCTCCCCTCGTTCTTTCCTTCCTTCCTTCCTTCCTTCCTCCCTACCCCTCTCCCTCCTCCTCCTTCCTTCTTTCCTTCCTCCCTCCCTCGTCCCCTCTTCCCCCAACCTCTCTCCATCTATCTCTTCCCTTCCTTCTTCCTTACCTCCCTCTCTCCTTCACTCCCTCCTTCCACACCCACCTCCTCCCCCCTCCCCCCCATCCCCTACCCTCATCTCCCAAGTACCGAACCGCAGAAGAAAAGGTTAAAGCTCTCTTGAAATGTCGCAGTTAGGAGCTCTTGTCCCACAGAAACTAGATTCTAAAAGACATTAGCGAATATTGGCGTGTCATGGATCCAAAATTAATCTTTCTTTTTATTTTTTTTTGTAGGCGACCATGCGTCAGGAAATTTTGTAACTGTGATCACGTCTTTGTTTATATTCTAAGTTCCGCGTTCGAGTGTATCCTTTCGGTAGATGTACAGTGTAGAAAATGTATACCGTATGTATTTATGTATCTATCATAATCTTTATAATGTTTATATCTATATCTATGTATCTAATGTATGTATATATATATATATATATATATATATATATATATATATATATATATATATGTATGTATATATATATATGTATATATATATATATATATATAATGATGAAAAGGATAATGAAAATGATAATAATGATAATGAGAATTATGATTATAATGATAAAGATAATAAAGATGATCATAATACTACTACAGCTAATAATAATAATGAAAAATATTATAGCAATAAAAACAAAACAAAAATAATAGCAACAACATCCTATTTACTTAAAAAAACAAAACAAAAAAACATCAGATCAATTAAAGTCTTTCGCAGCAACGCCAGTTAACAAAAAAAAAATAGATTCCGAGCAGTGAAGACTCTCCGCCGCCATTTTGTTTTCTCTCGATGACGCCCTAAGGAAGTCTTTGGTAGGATGACGGTGTAGTTTCTGAGAAAAGTTACGTGTAGAGGAATGACTGACTCCACGAGGCGTTAATGTTTCTAATTAGTCAATGGAGGAATTATGGTTACTATATATGAATTCATGGGCTCTTGGTGTCTCTATAGTCCTTCCCCTAAATAATGAAAAGATGGAATTTATTGATTCGTTTCTTCCAGCGCGAGGAACCCCAAAGGCGAGCGAGGTAGAGGACGGAGTCAGAATCTCTCGTTCGTGTTTCAGAGACTCGAGAGGTGTTCGTGAGAGGAGCCGAGTCTTCGACCGAGACGAGTGTTTTTTGATTGCACACTCAACACCGCAAAGCTCCGCCCAGATAGCTCGTGGGCGTGGATTATATCGGGAGAGGGGGGAAAGGGCAGAGAGAGGGGGGTGGGGGACTGATAAAGGCGGAGGGGAAGAAATGTGTAGTGAGGAGTACAAGAGAAGAAAGAGAGAGAGAGAGAGAGAGACGAATGAGAGGGAAGAGCGAAAAGGAGGAGGAGGAGGAGGAGGAAGAATGTCGGGACGGGGTTAGTGAGACGTAGAGACCAGACGAGAGATGCAAGACAGACAACTGAAGTGTTTTCAAATGACCTCCAGTTTCTTACCCTTACTTTTTTCCCCCTTCGTTTTCTTTCCAGGTTAAAGTTTCCCTCGATCTTTTCCCCTACGCGTTTCCCCTTCGCCCCTTCGATATAGCATTGCGGGAGCGGGTCGTTCTCAGGCCGCGGAGTGAGGAGGACTCGGCTACTTGGTCAGGAGTCGTGTCGAAGCTGCTGTGCATCCCCGGGAACAGTTCTCGTTCTCGCGCCCCGCCCTCGACAAGCTTCGCTACGTGCCTGCCTCTCTGCCCTTCTGCTCTCCTGTGTACCTCTCTGCCCTTCTGCTCTCCTGTGTACCTCTCTGCCCTTCTGCTCTCCTGTGTACCTCTCTGCCCTTCTGTCCTCTTGTCTAACTTTTAGTCTCTCGCTCTTTCTATCGCTGCTTCCTTCTTTGTTTCTTTGTCTCTCTTTGACTCCTTTTCCTGTCTCTCTCCGTGTCTCCCTATCTGACTCTCTCCCAATTTATCTCCCTCTCCCTCTCCTGCTCTGTCCACCTTCTTCCCTCTCTTCTTCCTTCTTCTTCCTCCTTCCCTCTCTCCCTCCCTCCCTCCCTCCCTCCCTCCACTTTATCCCTCTGTCTTCCTTCCATCCTCTCTCCCTCCCTTTCTCCCTGCCTTTATCCCTCTGTCTTCCTTCCTCCCTCTCTTCCTCCTTCCTCCTTCTCTCCCTCCCTTCCTCCCTCTCTTCCTCCTTGCCCCTCCTTCCTCCCTCCTTCGTGCTCGACTTCGTTTCCAAGGGCAGCTGGCTTCAAGAACCGGTCTTTCCGCCAACAAGTTTTTATACCGGAGGAGAAATGACACACACAAAAAAATAAAAAATAAAAAAAATAAATCAAAAATAAAATAAAAATAAATACATAAAAAGAGAGAAATAAAAAATAAAAAATAAAAAAATAAAAATAAAAACATAAAAAAAGAGAGAAAAAGACGAAGAAGAAGAAGAAGAAAAAGATGATGAAGGAGGAGAAAGAGTAATAGGCGAAGGAGTAGAGAGAAGTGAAGAGGGCGTAAAAGATCTTAATGACGCACTTATCCGCCGCACCTGTCGGGGTTTCATCGAAGGCATCTCAACCCGACGCTCGGGTGACCGAAGGAACTCGCAAGGATTTTGCTCTTTGCACGAGGGTTCATTGCATTATTATTGCTATTATCATTATCGTTGTTGTTATTATTATTATTATTATTCTCCTTTTTATTATTGTCATTATTATCATCATTATCCCTACTATCGTTATTATTACTATTATCATTATTATCATAATTCTTATAATTTTCATTATTATTATCATCATTATTATCATTATCATTATTGTTATCATAATTATTATTATTACTACTATTTTTGCCATCATTATCATTCTTCTTCTTCTTCTTCGTGTTGTTATTATTATCCTTGTCATTATCATTATCATTGATATCATTACTAATATTATTATTATCATAATAATTATTATCGTTGTTATTACTATCATTATTATCATTATTATAGTAATAATGATAAGTATCATTATTATTAGTATTATCATTAGCGTTGTTATTATCATCATAGCTATCATAATTATCATTATTGTTGTTATACTTTCATTATTAATATTATTATCATTATGATGATGTTTGTTATCGTTATCATCATTATTGCTAACATTGTTATTATCATTATCATCATTATTACTATTAACATTTTAGTGTTAGTGTTAGTATACGTATTAATAATAGTATTGATTATGATGATAATAATGATGGTGATAACAATAGTAGCAGTGATAATAAAAATGATAGTGATAATGAGTGTCATATTGATATCAATAGTAGTAAAACAAAAACAGTAGTCATGATAATAACTCATCATCGTTTCTGTCATTAACGTTTTTATCATCGTTATCAATATAGTTATCATTATTGTCATCATTATCATTATTATTATTACCATTATCATCATTATCATAACTATTAGTCATTGATGTTATCATTATTGTTATCAGCATTATCATTGATATCGCTATTGTTATCATTATGATTATTATGATAATATCTCCCTGTTATTAACATAATTATTTTCATTGTTATTATTATCATTATCTTCCTCGTTTTTATGATTATCATCATTGTCATTTGTATTATCCTTATTGATAATACTACTATTAATAATGGTAATAAAAACAGTAATACCAATGATGATAATGATTTATTGCTACCATCATTATCAGCATTATCATTACTAGTATACCAATATCAATATCATCATTATTACTATTATCAATACTATTATTATCACTATTATAATTTTTAATATCATTGACATCATAATTATCATTAACACAATAATCACTACTGTTTTTATTACTACTATCATCATTGATACAATAATCAGAATAAATCTCATTTCATCTAATAAACGCAATGAGACGGAGGGAGAGAAGAGAAGACTCCAGGCGTCATAACAGGTTTTGCAAGATGTATCTGCAACGAACTTCAGGTGTTGCCTTGAACGAACTCATATATATACCCCTTATGGATGTATTGTAAGAACATGTGTATCATTCATGTATTTAATATATTGTATGAGCAATGGATGTGTTTTATGCATGTGTGGGAAGAATATATATCCTTTACTCATGTGAAGAGATGTGTCCAGTGCATGTGTATGAATAAAGGTTAAAAAAGGGGTCATGTATCTTTTAAAGGTGAAGCTCTAAAAAGTATGTATTTGTTGGTCGAAAGTTGTTTATATAAGTATCAAAGATCATAAACATATATCTATGTCAAGACTCAATGCTACTTGCAAATTCATTTTCATTCTGAGAGGAAAAGATATGAGAGATATACGATGGTGTGTGTTCTTAAAGTATATAAACACACACACACACACACACACACACACACACACACACACACACACACACACACACACACACACATTCATATACCTGCATTAACAATAATGATGTTTGACAATGATAATGATAATAATAATATTGATAATGATAATAATAATAATGGTAACAATAATAATAAAGATGATGAAGATGATGATAAGGATAATAATAATGATGATGATGATGATAATGATAATGATAATAATGATGATAATAATAATAATAATGATAATGATGATGTTAATAATAATATTAATAATGATATTGATAATAATAATCCTAATGATAGTAATAATAAGAATTATCATTATCTTTATCAATATTATCATCATCATTATCACTATTGTTATTATCATTATTACCATTATCATTTTTTATCATTATTACCATTATTATCATTATCATTGTTTATCATTATTATTAGAATTATCATTACTATTACCATTATTATCGTTATTATTATCATTATTATTATTATTATTATTATCATTATTATCATTATCATTATCATTATTATCATTATTATCATTAGCATCATTATCATTATTATTAATATTATTATTATTACTATCATTATTATTATGATCATTATTGTTATTATTGTTATTATCATTATTGTTATTATTGTTATTATCATTATTGTCATTATTGTTATTATCATTATTGTTATTATTGTTATTATTATTATTATCATTATATCATTATTATTATTATCATTATATCATTATTATTATTATTATTATTATTATTATTGCTATTATCATTATGATAATAATAATAATAATAATAATAATAATAATAATGATGATAATAATAATGATTATTATTATTATCATTATTATTATCATCATAATCAATATTGTCACCATCATCAGTATTATCATTATCAAAATCATCGTCAACACTATTATAACTATCATTATCATTATCGTTACTATCATCATTATGTGATAATTATCATTATCATTACTTTTATCATTATTATTATCATCATAGGTATTTTCATCATCATTGCTTTTATCATTGTTACCATTACATATATCGTCCTCATTATCATTATTATCATTAATATCAGCATTATTATTCTTATTATCACTGTTATTGTTAATAGTATCACTAATATTATTATCTTCATCGTTTTTGTCCATTCTTCTAATCATCATTATCACTTTTGTTATCATAATTATATATATCATTATCATTATCAACATTATTTTTATCATTATCATTAGTATTGTTATTATCATTATCAATATTATTGTTACTACTATTATCGTTGCTATCATTGTCATTGTTACTATCATTGTCATTTTTATCATTACTATTATCATTGTTTTTACTATTATCATTATTTTTATTATCAGCATCATCATTATTATAATCACTATCAACATCATAATTTCAATTGTTATCATTAGTATTATCATGATCATTTTTATGATTATAATGACGCATGTTATGATCATTATCATCCTCCTTACTATTACCATTGTTATTATTATTATCATTGATATTATCATCATTATTATGATTATTATTATCATTAATATTATCACCATTATTATGATTATTATTATCATTGATATTATCATCATTATCATGATTATTATTATCAGGATCATCATCATTTTATCATTATTATTATCCTTATAATCATCATTTCTCTCTCTCTCCCTCCCATCCTCTATCTTTTTCTCCCTATCTACTCCCCCCCCCCCACCCTCGCTCATTCTCTCCCATCCTCTCTGTCTCTCACTCTCTCTTTCTCGTTAATCCTGTGAACATTCACTATATCACAAAATTGTTACTTTTTTCTATAAATACTGTCTTGGCTCTACCATTGTGGCCATAGGGAGAAGATACCCCTTTTACCGTTTACCGTTTAGTTTGCAATTCTATGCAATTGAATAAAGAACTTTTGCATATCTTATCTGGATATGATAAGAAAAGGTAGTGGTTTTGTTAAGTGGCTTAGTGTTTCACTGTAGATTGTCACTCGCTGATTGGATGTTATTACATGAATGGTATATTGATTAGGATAAAGAAGGGAGGACTGTAGATGCTAATATCTGTCTATCTGTAT
>NW_028234440.1:7550550-7553050 GCF_977035675.1 Penaeus japonicus
TATACACACACACATACATACACACACACACACACACATACACACACTGAATCAATATTTCATTGTAAACTAAGAAATGGGTGTTCTAGAATAAAATTATCTCCCTTTTTCTTAGAGATAATTTTCTTTCCGTCTTCCCATTCAAATGATTTATGATCAATGTGGTTATGATAACTGTTATAGCCCACACACTAAACGCAGATCTATAGTAAAAGGCCATAATTGAATGTTGCTTGGGTCTGTTGTTGCTTTTAAATCAGAAATAAATTTTAGGATTACGCTCCCTCTCTCCCCCCCCAAAAAAAAAAAAAATCCTTGTTGCATGGATTCATTGATTATAATATGATATAGTATATAAAAATGCACAAAATATATAAGCTACTTTCACAGTATTAGCATTCCATTAACGCAATACATTACACGTCAATTAGAGATGCGCAGGCCAGGTAGGAGATAAAAACATCAAACATACATAAATGCCAAAATTGGGCATTGGAAATCATCAATTGTGAAAACCATCATTCAAGTTTGAAAGTTACTCGCGACAGAAGTAAAAATATATATATTGCTTCGGGTTTACTACAAAGCTTCAATAATTTGCATGAAAGTAGGAAACTAATGTCTTTTATTATGATATAATTCAATTTGACTTGATTCACTCGTCAACACACACACACACACAAACATTCACACACACACACTTGAAGAGAGAGAGAGAGAGAGAGAGAGAGAGAGAGAGAGAGAGAGAGAGAGAGAGAGAGAGAGAGAGAGAGAGAGAGAGAGAGAGAGAGAGAGAACAAGAGAGAGAAAGAGAGAATTATACAGACATAGTGAGAGAGAGATTGATAAAGGGAGGGAGAAAGAGAGAATGATACAGACGTAGTGAGTAAGAGTGAGAGTAAATGAAATAGGGACTACGATAAAGAAATAAATATGGAAAACAATCTACTGCTTCGTAAGTAACACATTCTTCTTTAACATTATCAGCAACACTTATAAGCGAATAAACACTCACCTTTAAGAGAGATTACAGTCATTAGTTAATCAATCCCACCTGCAGATGAACCAGTATGTGTGAACTGTCCAGTTAATTTACGCCTTTTGATGCATTTGGCTGATTTGCATATTTATCGATAACTCATTCACTAATTTGTCTTTCAAATGTATGAAATATAATCGCTTATGGATTTGCAATAAAGACATTGCAAAGTTGAATGTGAAGTGAGACCCTGCTTTGTCTGAGTGTGTTGTATTTTTTAAGGTCTCGAATCCTGTTTCGGAAATCAAGCTGCAGAGTTGAGCAAGCGCCCTTGAAGGTCATGATCTAGAGACGGAGTGCATTTTTTCTCGTGACTAAGCCTCTTCTCTTCGCATTTTGTTCTTTCTGGGGGAAGATATTGCCCTTGTTATAAATTTACTGAACAGGGTTATTTCCTTTTCATATTATGTTCTCCCACTTATTGTCTATCCTCTATTTATATATTTTTTTACGTAGACAGTACGTGTAATAAATAGTTAAGTTATGATCTCTCCGAAGGCGTGTGCGAGGAACCACTTCTTGTGTTGCACTTACTTGTGAAAGCTTGGGTTATGGCAATAATGTCAGTTATGTTGTGATAATGTTTATATATTTCTCCCTCTTTAATGGGGGTATGGCGAGTCCCTTAACCTGGGTCTAGTGTTAAACGATTTTTTGGCTCCAAATTTGATCGTAGAAAACAAAAAAACAAAACAGCAGTCTTGTGCAGCCTAGACTGATGCAAACGGTTCTGTGCCAGAACTCAGTTCTTGCAAGGTGTAACGCCAGTATCCAAGGCCTCGGAAGAACTAAACGATCCCACTTCATGACAATTTGCAACCACCTTAGCATCACGGATCAAGTCTCTATGCAATCTGTTTATTTCAATTTCTTACTCTTCTCGTTTCGTTTCTCTCGACGTGTCTGTTCTGTTACCGAGGGCTAGAGGCCAAAATTTCCATGAGGTGAGATCCATGGTATCGGTGTGGGATTTCCCCTAATCATGAGTTGGGGGGGGGGAGGGGGAGTGAGGATAGAGGGAGCTGGGGAAGGAGGTAGGATATGACAAGGGATTGGGGAACGGGGGAGGATGGGGAAGGGAACCAGGGATGTGGAGGGAGGTTTGAGGTTATGCGAGTGGTGAGGGTTATGTGGGAGGGTTAGAAGAGGAGGAGTTACTGTAGGTGGGGTTTAGACCGCCAGCTTCAGTATATAAGCAAGGCCGTTGCTGATAGAGAGTGCATTCATAGGCTTCGTCTCCGCAGCGATGAGGGTGAGTATTTCGGCGAAGTTTCGAGAAGACTGCGGTGTTCTGTTATTCAGAGAAATAACTCTGATGGAAATGTTTGATATGGATGTTTTCTTATCTCCCTCCGAAAGAAATTGGAGTTTCGATACTCAGAGAAAATGGTCTGAAGGTATTTCATATAACTGCAATAACGATTTCTCCTGAAAGTACCCACACGTATGCTAGTGAGCTGA
>NW_028234440.1:7578050-7583050 GCF_977035675.1 Penaeus japonicus
GAGGATTCCAGGGAGGTTTCGGTGGCTTCCCTGGCGCTAGTCTGACGGCCGCCGCCCAAGGCCCGAGCCAGTGCAGGTACTGGTGCAAAACCCCGGAGAACCAAGCGTACTGCTGCGAGACCAACCTGGAGCCCGAGGGCCCCGTCGGCACCAAGCCACTGGGCTGCCCCATCGTCCGCCCCACGTGCCCGGTGGGTCTGCGCTCCCAGCGTCCTATCCTCTGCTCCAACGACTACAAGTGCTTTGGGGCCGACAAGTGTTGCTTTGACAGGTGCCTGCAGGAACACGTGTGCAAGCCTCCCTCTTTCTTTGGCTAAGAACTGTTCTTAGATACCATTTCATCGAAAACTAATAATAACAATAATGATAAATTTGTAAATACAGTTTCACTTCAACCAAAGGAAGAACCAACAAACTGTAATAGACGACATGAAAATCGTATCTTCTGCAAGATACATGATACTTTCGAAACTGAAATCAACAGGACTGAGATCATAGTTACCCAAATAAAATAATGTATAAATTACCAAAAATCAAAAGTTGTATCTTACCTAACTGGAAGGTTATCGGAGTTCAAACTTTAGTATCAGATGTTATAAGTGAATTAATAATTGAAGACAAAGTCGGCAAAGTTTCAAATATTGCCCAGAAGACGAAGTGAAAACAACTGTATGAATTAAATACTCAACCAGGTGCTTATGTATCATAAGGAAATTAATAATAACTCGAAACGTTTATTTGTCTTTATTATTACTATCAACATCTTCATCGTTATCATTATAACATCCTCTCCATCTTCACATCATTATCATTGTTTGTCAATTTGAAATTTTATATAGCATGACCGGTTAAGGTAAACATGAGTTCAGGCCACAAACAATGAACACTTATCCTAATGAGAATTTCGAGGAAACTGCTTTATTATCATGACAGAAAGCGATATATAACTTGATTTTGCGTCAAATATAAAAGAGAAAAATCATATATTAGATTCCAATATATAGTTAGAAAGACTAAATTAGTCCAACTGCTTTTGTAAAGTGTGGATTTCTAGGTGTATATTAATATTCGGTTTCATTGGACATGAAGATAAGACCATATACATACATCATTCTATATAATACAAATGCAAAATAAACATATATGCCCTTTATTTTGTGGATATAGCTGTCGCCGGACACCGGTCAACCTGCCCTCTCGTGGCGACACGGCACATTAAATTGCGATGTAAACATTGGCTTCGCAACATGCTCACTAAATAGGAAAAAAGTACAGGTGTGTTACGATATAGTAAGAAGTCCATACGGTTACAACGTCCTTGAACTCGTAAACAACGGCTTGTTTGAGTATGTGCGCCCTTAGCTTGGGCCTTTAACTTCTATTGAGACTTACAATTGCTATTACTTCCCATTTCTAAAGAATATTGAAATTTGTTGTTCGATATAAGAATAGTTTGCATATCCAAAAGTCAAATGAAAGAGTTTTGTCTTATATGAGATATACCAAAACGACATATGATATGAATTCCACTCAACTGTATCAAACCTTCAGGCGACAAGGGAAAAGAAACGTAAATAATTTTAAAGGCTGATGACTGCTGCCAACCGTAAGATGTTCATCTGTATTTTAAGTCCCTAACGCGCAGGGTACATGGCTTGAACATGCCGCGCTTGTTATTCTAGAAACGCGGGTTCGTGTCAAAAGCGTGGTAAAAGGTGGAAAAATCGTGGAAACTCCACAACATGGGGTAGGCTTATTACGGTAGTTACACGGGCGAAAAAAATCATATTTTTACTGTACTCTTTCTTACCAACACTTCATATGAGCATACTACGTTTGGAAAATAATATCTACATTGGATACATTAGGCGTCATTGTCCTAGACTTGGATTACAAACCATTTTAGGAAAACATGGATTCTCTGCTGATTTTGAGTTTGTTTACCTTTTGGCGGACTTTTTGAAGGAGAGTGAAGTTAAATGAATGGTAACAGTGGTCAGGAACGGAAAGTTAAGATATATAATTATATGAAATATGTATACATTAAATCTATATGTATGATATATTAAAGATACACATATATGCACAGTATATACACACATAAAATAAGGAAGATCTATACATAAACACACGATCCCTCTCATCCTGAGCGTAGACCGAATTGCCAACCGTGCGTTCGTGAAATGGTTGTCAATTCTTTAACTAAGAACAACTGATTCATACCAAAATTGAGCTATCTTTTGTTAGTGCTACCTATGATTGTAGTTTCTCTTATGAGTGTGTCGTTTGGACAGTGCCATTTATCCGAAACATGTTAACTTTGGAACGGTTGGTAAACTTGAATCAAACATGCCACGCTTTTGCGTCCGAGAATGCCGCCTTCGTGACAGGAGCACGACATGGACACAACATGAACATGACATGGCCACGACGCGCAGAAAACGTCCTAGAATACGGCTAGTTATCTGGCAAAACTGTTACACAGCATCGTTTCACACACACCTCCACGTGGACAATGTAAACAATCCATCGGTAGTGCAGTGGCAGCGGCACACATTTAGATGGGAATAACTTCTTTCCCTTATAGAAGCTTTTTCTAGCCATTTCCTTTATCAGTAACTTGATGAAATGTTTGTATATAATGCTTTTCAGTCAATAAATACTGTTGATTTACCATAACTGAATTACCTCTTTCATAAGAAAATGCGCACCAGGGTTCCTCGAAGTAGGAGTCGCGAGCTAACGGCCATCAGGTCACTGCGTCTCATTAGAAAGGGATAGTTATATAAAATGAATAATTTAGAATGCTTATGAAATGAAAAAAATGCATTTATGAGTAAATAAAATGGATAACCAACAATAAACGCCTTTCGAAATGGATAATGGAAAGTTAAAAAAAACTACTGATTAGTGTGCAATACTGTCTAATTGGGGTGCGAGGGTAATACATGAAGCCTAACTGGGTCGTGTTTAAAAAAAGCTTGAATAACAGTGGCTTACAAAGGATACTAGTTAATAATTATATAATGTGTAAGTCCTCTGCTGGGTGATTTTACTCTTTCGGAAATAAACATCATTCTACTATCATAAGTAAACTTGTCAAAAGCTTGTTTCAGAACCAGTGTCGTAAATAGGCGGGGGGGGGGGGACTATTTGGGGTACCGCCCTGAAATGGGGGGGGGGGGCGGTTGACGCCAGGTGCCTCCCTCAGTTCCGCCACTGTTCAGATCTTTATCATGCGCAGTGAGAATAAAGCCTCGACTATGATCCTATGTTTAGATTGTCACCAACCCCATTCTAGAAATTCTAAAGATTGGAATGAATACAGAAAAAAAACATTGATAAGGGTGATTATAATATTGATGATAGTAAACAAAAAATAAGGAAATAAAGATACTGTTGCTTAGAAAAAAAAGTAATTTCATGGAGTACCTATCATTATCTGTTAAATTACAAAAACAAAACTTTGTCTAGTAGTCTAATTAACATTAATCATGCCCTCTACCCACACTATTAAGTTTAAAAAATCGATTTCTTGAAAGTCTTGCATCGGTTTACCATCTTCATATATAAGATTTAAGGATTGAGAAAAAAATAAACAAACTTTCGAGTATAGAACATATATATTTATTGGTCTTAGATTCAGCATCAGCGTATGTATATGTATATACTTAGCTACATTCTTTAGATTTTTTTCAGTTTATATTTCATATGATTTTTTAAAAATTAATTATTTATGTACGATTTTGTCTTTTATTTGTTTCGTGGCGTGGAGATATGCACTAAAAAAGTTGTTTTTTCTTTTTCTGAGTACATTCTCGATTTTATACATTATACAAATGCTTGTTTCTCTTTCCCAAGTTATAGACTAGGTGACGTTTCAAGGCTATTGGTCACAGCTTCAACTCCATCTGTTACCTCTTCCGCTTTTCATCATATATGGTATGTTATTCCTGTCCAAGAAATGTTCTCAACCAAAGAAAGAGGGAGGCTTGCACACGTGTTCCTCCAGGCACCTGTCAAAGCAACACTTGTCGGCCCCAAAGCACTTGTAGTCGTTGGAGCAGAGGATAGGACGCTGGGAGCGCAGACCCACCGGGCACGTGGGGCGGACGTCGGGGCAGCCCAGTGGCTTGGTGCCGACGGGGCCCTCGGGCTCCAGGGTGGTCTCGCAGCAGTACGCTTGGTTCTCCGGGGTTTTGCACCAGTACCTGCACTGGCTCGGGCCTTGGGCGGCGGCCGGGCTCAAGCCTCCGAAACCACCGGCACCGGGAAAGCCACCGAAACCACCAACGCCAGGGAAGCCACCGGAACCACCAAAACCAGGGAAGCCACCGGAACCACCAAAACCAGGGGAGCCACCGAAACCACCTTGGAATCCCCCGTTACCAGGAAAGCCGCCGAAGCCTCCAGTGAAGAACCTAGAGGATCCTCCGCTGGATCCTCGACCTTCGTCCGCCGAGGTCGCCGCGAGGAGGCAAAACAGAGCAACCGCTGTCACACTCTGGAAATGAAAATGATAGAACGTATGAATCAAGGACTGCTTATAATAGACATAATATTTAAGAAAAATTCCCCGAACGCCTACCTCAGCGGGACACAGAGGAACTTATGTATGACTAGAGAGAGAGAGAGATAATGAAAGCTGATGGTCATCCTACGTGTTAATAATTCAAATCAGTGGCAAAGAAGAATGCACGCCTGCCGTGTCATGTGGATGCAATAATAAAACTAGCTGGATTTCAACATTCAGTGTTAGACATTAGCAAGGTGTTTGCCATTCTGGCTGATGCACTGTATTTTGTGTGAATACTAATGAGTTGTTTAAGATTATATATTTTAAAAGTTGTGTGCATCTTACTGCTTGTCAGTGCAAGGTAAGGAAAAAGATATGTTGAAAATTGAAATACATAAATGTTTGCATATACATATGCACACACATATACACATACGCGCGCAGACACACACATACATACATACACACACACACACACACACAC
>NW_028234440.1:7588050-7598050 GCF_977035675.1 Penaeus japonicus
GCACCATTTCCTCATGGAAAACGCCCAAACAGCAATGGCTTAGTTTGTTGCACTAGATTTTTCAATTCAAGTGAATGTGCTATTAGTTATCTCTTTTCTACATATATATTCATCGTTGGTTAGAGGTGTGCTGTGCAATGTGATGGGGACGAGTTGCATCCCGGTTAGATTAGGTTAGATCTGGCAACTCCTCTGCTTCCTCGTTTCGTCAGCTGGGATAACCCACACTAGTGGTATCAGCTTCCTGGTATCGTACGTTCCTGGTATTTTCATTTCACTTTCATCTTTCTTTCTCTCATGTTACAGAAAGGGAAGACTTAGTGTAGAAAATGGAAGGAAAAATAATAAGCTGAGGTGGTTATAATATAAATTCGGGATTTAAGACACACACATACACACACTCACGCACACATAGACACACACACATGTACATACACTCATAGATACATATTACACACACACACACACACACACATACATACATACATACATATATATATATATATATATATATATATGTATGTATGTATATAAATACGTATATATCATATAAATACAATTGTCGATTTATATATACATATATATATATATATATATATATATATATATATATATATATATATATATATATATATATATATATGTGTGTGTGTGTGTGTGTGTGTGTGTGTGTGTGTGTGTGTAAGTGTATGTGCATGAATATACATAGCGTGTGAGGGCATGTGTGTCTGAGTTTATATGAATTTTAGTGTGTCTATGTATGTGTGTGCACACTCGTATGCAAATGCATACTCACATTCCTTTGAATCATTTAGATCAGCGATTAGCAGATGTAAAGATATAAAAGTGTGAGTCAAATGAATCTCTCTAGGAACCAATGTTTATAATAGTATGATCTATTACCTTATAGAATTCTATGAAGATGAATGTTTAATACTTCACATCAATGTTCAGTTTCATGATAATCTAGATTAGGGAATAAACAAATGTAAGGAGGTATAAACATAAAGATTTATTATCAAAAATAGATATATACAAATCACAAATTCTTTATCTCCCGGCATCAACTGGAAAAGTAGTGGTTTTTTAATAGAGGTAACCATATTTAAAAGGGAAAATGGTTGCTGAAAAAGGAGGGAGGTTTGCACACGTGTTCTTCCAAACACCTGTCGAAACAACATTTATCTGCGCCAGCACACTTGTAGTCGTTGGAACAGGTTTTGGGAGGTCCAGAACGCACGTTGGGGCAAGTGGGACGGACTTGTGGGCAATCCAGTGGCTTGGTACCAACAGGTGTCTCTGGTTCATACACAGTCTCGCAGCAGTAGGCTTGACCTTCTGGAGTCTTGCACCAATATCTGCAATCACTTGAACCAGTAGAGATTGCACCTCCGATAATACCACTACCACCGTGGATTCCACCACCATGAATTCCACCACCGTGGATTCCACCACCGTGGATTCCACCACCGTGGATTCCGCCACCATGAATACCGCCGCCGAAGAGACCGCCTCCATGGACGCCACCGAAGCCTCCAGGAAGGAATCTGTTGGATCCTCGTCCTCCTCCTCTCCTTCGGTCTACACCGGCGGAGACAGCCACTAGGAGGCAACACACGATTACGGCCTTGATACTCTGCAACAGAAAATAGCGAAATAAATCATTATGATCTACAGTAATTTAATAGCATTCGCAAAGGATGTGGATATTTTAAATTAATAAAAGACGAAATAAGATACGATGGAATATAGAAGCTATTGTGTATCTTAGAGTAATCACTCACATTCATTGTTGGTTAGAGGTGAGCTGTGTAATGTGGGGAGTACGAGTTCCATCCTCGCTTATATACAGGATCTGGCAACTCCCCCCACCTCCACGCGTCGTCTCTCGGGATGCCCCATTCTCGCGGTTTGTGGTTCCTGGAATCATTCATAGAATGTTTGGGTTCCCCCTTCTTTTTTTTCCCGAAAATTGGTTCGGTACTTTTTTTATTGTTTACAGAGTATAGCTAAAAATCACTTAACAAATAAAGTGCAAGATTAATGATATTTCTTAAGTCTGTCCATTATTAGTGGTGGTCCTTTTCATCATGATGATAATGATAATACCATTAATATTTCTATGATCATTGTTGTTGCCATCATTGTCATTGTCATCATGCTTTTGGTGTTGTGATTACATTTTTAATGCCGTTTTTTTGTTATTGTAATGAATGATAATAGTGATGTTTTTTTCATTAATATAATCAACATATGAGAAGCGGCAGAGGATAACGAAAGGTTATTCAATCATAAAATCCCAAATGTAAAATGACATGACGTCAGGATCTTACATAGAGAGAGAAAGAGAAGAGTAAGGGATGGGGAAAAAAGGTGGGGTGTGGAAGAGGTGCTAAGTGTTTTGTGTGACGTTTCATTACGAAGACAACTAACTTTCTATTCTCCCGTCTACTCATGGCAGGTGTGCGCATGTAGTGATATATGCTGCTTTGGGATAGGTTGATTTCTATAATGAATGTTAAGGAATGTTATGCTGCTTTCATAAATGATGGACTCAGGTAGGAACTATTTATGAGATGACACAAGAGATAATACAAAATCACGAATCATAATCAAGTAAAGGAGCACGTGTACTCATTTGATATTCACTTCACGATGCATTTACATGCCAGTATTTTCCCTCTATTCAAAGGAAAACTGTGCATTACCTTTTTGTAACAATGTCGTTGTACATTGTTATTCGATATAAATCTAGATGAAAGAAAATTTATAATTCAAAGTACTTTGTGTAAAGATTCGATTTCGATCGTTGGAATAAGGAATGAGAAAATGAACGTCTTAGGCATTCATTGATTTATTAAAAAAAAAAAAAAAAATCTGAATCACAGAATTTATCTCCGCTGATACCCGAAAAACGTCCACATCTTAGATGATTGGCCTTAGAAGGTAAAATGGTTGCTGAAAAAGGAGAGAGGTTTGCACACGTGTTCTTCCAAACACCTGTCGAAACAACATTTATCCGAGCCATTACACTTGTAATCGTTGGAACAAGTTTTGGGAGGTCCAGAACGTACGTTGGGGCAAGTGGGACGGACTTGTGGGCAATCCAGTGGCTTGATACCAACAGGTGTCTCTGGTTCATACACAGTCTCGCAGCAGTAGGCTTGACCCTCCAGATTCTTGCACCAACATCTGCAATCGCAGTAGAGATTGCACCACCGATAATACCACTACCACAGTGAATTACACTACCGTGAATTCTGCCTCCATGAATACTGCCGCCAAAGAGACCGCCTCCATGGACACCACCGAACACTCCTGGAAGGAATCTGTTGGATCCTCGTCTTCCTCCGGTCCTTCGGTCTATATCGGTGGAGATAGCTGTATATGATTGATATTTTTGCTGCTATTATTGCTAATATTATTATTTATCATTATCTATATTGTTTTGCATCAAGTACTGATATTTTCTCATGGACATCATTATTAGTAGCCGTAATAACTTTCTCATTACCATTGATACAGTTTTATCTTCATTATTGCTATTATCATTCTTATTATTTTATTTATCGTCATCATCATTTATACTACCGTTAATTCCTTTATATCAAATATAATCCCAGATATTACATAATCATGAAAAATTATAAAAATACAGACAATTCTACTGGAAATGCAATGGGACGTCCGGAGAGAGAGAGAGAGAGGGGTGGGGGTGGGGGTGGGAGCGTGAAGGGAGAGAGAGAGGGAGGGAGGGAGGAGGAAGGTGTAAGCAGGAGTTGCTACGTATTTTCCAAGTTTGATGACGTCACACTACTCAGTTGCTAATTTGTTATGAGGAGAATCTCTGTCTGCTTTTGGATACATTTCTGCATTTTATTAATATACAAGTGAGTGCAATTCTCTCATAGACATGAGACGGATTAACAATTTGCATTTTTTTGAAATTAGATTGATTTGGACGTTTTAATAATATATTTCAGAATCAGTTCTCAAAGCACCAAAATTACGTGCATTAAGTAGTTTGATTCCCAAACATAGTCTTTCCTTAAATAAATTTGATAAATTTGCTTAATAGCGATGGGAAACAGTCAAATTAAAAAAAAAGGAGAAACAGATTCCTCACGATGGCAACACTTCACACGTTAGCTCTGCGACTTGTTCTTTCCTCTATGACGTCATTTGCCACTCGCTTCATGACGTCACTGTGACCTTGACTTCCGTACTACAGAGTTCCTATCTTCCACTCTCCCTCTTCTCTCTCTATGTCGCCTGAATATATATATATATATATATATATATATATATATACATATGTATATATACATATACATATGTATATATACATATACATATGTATATATACATATACATATGTATATATACATATATATGATATATACATATCTATATATATGTGTACACACAAACATATATATATGTATATATATCCATATATATATACATATATATATGTATATATATACATTTTTTATTTATATCTACATATATGCATATATACATTTGTTGATTTATCTATATGTAATTAGATACATAGTGTGTGAGTGCATGTTTTTCTTTGTGTTTCTGTGTTTGTGTATGTGAGCTTCTAGTGTGCGTATATGTTTATCTGTGCACTATCCTGTGGAAATGCATACCCATAAAATAACATCAAAGGACTCATAATCCTTTGAATCATTTAGGTCAGCGATTAATAGATATAATGATAAGAAAGTGTGAGTCAAATGAATCTTCCTAGGAACCAATGCTCATAATAGTAATTTTATCCTTTTATACAGATTTGAAATTTATGAAGATGAGTGTCTCTTATTACATATCAGTATTTGATTTCATGTTAATCTAGATTAAGGGAATAAACAAATGCAAGGAGTTTTAAGCATAAAGATTTATTATCAAAAATAGGTATATACAAATCACAGATTCTTTATCTCCCGTTACCAACTGGAAATGTAGCGGCTCTTTATAGAAGTAATCACATTTAAAAGGGAAAATGGTTACTGAAAAAAGAGGGAGGTTTGCACACGTGCTCTTCCAAACACCTGTCGAAACAACATTTATCAAAGCCAGCACACTTATAGTCGTTGGAACAGGTTTTAGGGGGCCCAGAACGTACGTTGGGGCAAGTGGGACGGACTTGTGGGCAATCCAGTGGCTTGGTACCAACAGGTGTCTCTGGTTCATGTACAGTCTCGCAGCAATAAGCTTGACCCTCCGGAGTCTTGCACCAATATCTGCAATCGCTTGGACCAGTGGAGACTGCACCGCCGATAATACCACTACCACCGTGGATTCCAGCACCATGAATTCCACCACCGTGGATTCCGCCACCATGAATACCGCCGCCGAAGAGACCGCCTCCATGGACACCACCGAAGCCTCCAGGAAGGAATCTGTTGGATCCTCGTCCTCCTCCTCTCCTTCGGTCTACACCGGCGGAGACAGCCACTAGGAGGCAACACACAATCACGGCCTTCATACTCTGCAAGAAAGGATAGTGAAATAAGTCATCAGGATCTGCAGATAATTTAAATGAATATAAGACGAAGTAAGATACAGTGTAATTCAACTACTATTGTGTATCTTAGAATAAGCACTCACATTCATTGTCAGAGGTGAGCTGTGTAATGTGGTGAGTACGAGTTCCATCCTCGCTTATATACAGGATCTGGCAACTCCCCCCACCTCCACGCGTCGTCACTCGGGATATCCCATTCTCGCGGTTTGTGGTTCCTGGAATCTTTCATACAATGTTTGGATTCCCCCTCCTTTTTGGGAGGAAATTGGATTCCATTTCACTCTTTTTTTATTATTTTCACAGACTATAAAATTAAAAATCACATAGCACATAAAGTGTATTGAAGTATTTAAGACTACCAAGAAGAGAGGATAAAGTGTTTTCAGAAGAATGGGAAGAGAAAAGAAAAATGAAGGTAATGATATCGAAAACGAAACTCATAATAGGCGACCAACCTCGAACTATTGGGTCATGATAACATGCATGTATCTGAAGGCCATCTCTTGATTTTTATCATTATTCTTTTAGCAGTAGTGGTATCGCTATTAAAGTTATTATCTATAATAACGATAATGATAATGATGATAACGATAACGATAATTATGATAGCAAGGTAACGTTTCTTCTATTTGTTAAATATCAATTAATTGTGGTGGTATGGTTCTTATTATTGTTATGGATGTTATTACTATGATGACTATAATAATTGTCATGAAAGGGATGGTATTATCATCCTTATTACTATTATTATTATCATTTATCGCCATTTTTATCAGTATCACTGTCATTATCATTATCTTTGTTATTGGTGTTGTTATCATTATCACAACATTATGTTTGTTTTTGCAGCTGCTATTACCTTCTTACTGCCGTTGTTTTTCTTTTGTTTAGAGGGAGAGGGAAGGGGGATGCGGAAGAGTTTGAACGTGTGAGGTTTCAGTACGATGGCAACACACTTTCTAGTTTCCAGTCTAGTCGTGGTAAGTGTGTACAAGCAGTAGAAGATTCTCCTTTGGGATTGGTTGAATTCTACAATGAAAGGAATGGTATGCTGCTTTCATAACTGATTCTCAGGTATGAACTATTTATGAGATGATACAAAAGATAATGCAAAAGCATCACGAATCATAGTTAAGTAAAGGAGCACGTGTGCATTTGGTCATTTTCTTCACGATGAATTTACGTACCAATCTTCTCCTGTTCAAAGGAGAATCATATCTTACTTTTTGTAACAATGATAGCCAGTAAAATGATAAGGAGAGAAAATGTGCATTGTCAACGAGGGTAAAAAGAAAAGAAAAAAAAAAGAAGAAAAGATTTGCCTTCTATCAGATTGTGTATGAATATCCAACGGCTATTTCGGATCTATTCATGAATGCCATGAATTTTAGCTAATCTATTTGATACACTAGTGTCAGTGACGTTGATAAAGGAGCTACTACTCCTTATGTCTCTTCGATTTAGTTTGCATTATCTTAATGTGCAAAATATTGATAGCTTGTCATTTATAGTATCCTCTACCAAACCTGAAGGCTGACACAATTATCCTTTGATCACTTCGGGAGCATTGATTTCTACGTCGCGCAAAAAGTGATTAAACTATTACTGGAAAAGCGGTTGTTCCGAAAGGTGAATTAAGAATTCATCTTTAAGAATTCATGCTTATAGAAAATCGAAATGTAAGATCGTCAGAAGGAAATAATCTGATTCAGTACTATGAAGAAGTAACTTGCGAAGGTAGAACAGGATGTTCAAGAGAACTGGAGTGAAAGAGAGTTACGGAAGAGTGTAAGCGAAGAAGGAACGTTCAAAGGAACAAATTAAACCATTAGATTTAATCAATCGAGACGGAAACCTCATTAGGAAATGTCCTGAGGAGTGGACAAATCTATTTCTTAAAAATATTCTTGGGATAGTATAAATAGTACAACATACAAAAAACAAACAAACAAACAAAAAACACATCAACAACAGAAGATTTAAGAGAGGTATCTTTTAGGCGATGTAGAGTGGGAGAAAGGTGAAATAAATTCGAAAATAATTCAATTTGGACAAATGCAGAGGTCAGAGGCATTGAATGACTCTAGAGATGGCAACATTTTCTGCATTTGCCACAAAACCAGTTCTTCCCTCTGTGACGTCATCTGCTACGCGCATAGTGACGTCATAATAACACTGCAATTAAGAAGGCTGCAATTATGTTCATTTCCTTTCTTTTTTTTCTTCTTTCTTTCTGTTTCGATCTTTCAATTTTGTTTTTTTCCTTTCTTACCTCTCTCTTTCAAGAGTTCTTAACGAATATCTATCAATTATCAATTCTGAATAAAAGCAATGAATGTGGAATACACGAGGCGATTGAACAGGTTCTTTTTCTATATATTTATTTTCCTTATCTCTTAAACATGCATGGATGTTTAAGGAAGTCAGATGACTCTCCTAAGAAACCGATTCATGGTTTTACGTGCTTCACTTACTCTTCATCTCCCATCACACGCACGCACGCACGCATACACACACTTTGATAAATATTTTTTGCTTTTATGTTCATGTTATGGACAGACATAACTACATGCAATAACAACTGAGAAAGTCCCATTGAAATAAATCCAATAAGACACCAATGCTCATAGTACTGACTCTTCATCTTTTCATACTCCATGCTAATGAACAACATAAAATGATTATAACTAAATAATTAGTAAAAGAATATAATCTCATTCAGGCAATTTCAGCACTTTTCACCCTATCAATAGCCATATGTATAACAATCACTGACAGTTCGGTAAATAAAACCGAAATGGTATGCTTATTTGAATACACATTACGTTGTTATTTGATACAAATCTGGGTTAATGAAAGTCTATTACTTAAAGTACTTTATGTAAACATTCGATTTCAATAATTAGAATAAGGAATAAGGAAATAAACGTCTTAGGCATTTATTGATTTACTATAAAAGATAATATTCCAACATCACAGATTTCAGGTCAACTGATATCCAAGAAGCGAAAAATAATAAGCTGAGATGGTTATAAGATAATATCGGGATTTAAGTGACACACACATGTATGTATGCATGTATGTATGCACATACACTCATAAATACACATATATGTATATATAAATATATAATACTTATATACATAATTTTGTCGATTTATATATATATATATATATATATATATATATATATATACATATATATATATAAGCATATACATAGTGGGTGAGGTCATGTGTTTCTTTGCGTGTTTCTGTGTTTATGTATATAATATTTTAGTGTGTTTATGAATGTGTGCAAATGCATACGCATATAAAAACATCAAAGTGCACACATTCCTTTGAATTATTTAGGTCAGCGATTATAAGATGTAAAGATAAGAAAGTGTGAGTCAAATGAATCTTCATAGGAACCAATGTTCATAATAGTATGATTTATAACCTTATAGAATTCTATGAAGAATTATATCACTTCACAACAATGTTCGGTTTCTAGATTACGGAATGAACAAATGTTAGGAGGTATAAACATAAATATTTATTATCAAAAATAGATATATACAGATTCTTTATCTCCCGGCATCAACTGGAAAAATAGCGGCTCTTTAATAGAGGTAACCATATTTAAAAGGGAAAATGGTTGCTGAAAAAGGAGGGAGGTTTGCACACGTGTTCTTCTAAACACCTGTCGAAACAACATTTATCTGCGCCAGCACACTTGTAGTCGTTGGAACAGGTTTTGGGAGGTCCAGAACGTACATTGGGGCAAGTGGGACGGACTTGTGGGCAATCCAGTGGCTTGGTACCAACAGGTGTCTCTGGTTCATACACAGTCTCGCAGCAGTAGGCTTGACCTTCTGGAGTTTTGCACCAATATCTGCAATCACTTGGACCAGCAGAGGTGGCACCACCGATAATACCACCGTGGATTCCACCACCATGAATTCCGCCACCATGAATTCCACCACCGTGGATTCCACCACCATGAATACCGCCGCCGAAGAGACCGCCTCCATGGACACCACCGAAGCCTCCAGGAAGGAATCTGTTGGATCCTCGTCCTCCTCCTCTCCTTCGGTCTACACCGGCGGAGACAGCCACTAGGAGGCAACACACAATTACGGCCTTCATACTCTGCAATAGAAGATAGCAAAATAACTCATCATGATTTACAATAATCTAATAGCATTCGCAAAGGATGTAGATATTTTGAATGTATATAAGACGAAATAAGATACGTTGGAATATAAATTCCATTGTGAATCTTAGAGGAAGCACTCACATTCATTGTTGGTCAGAGGTAAGCTGTGCAATGTGGTGAGTACGAGTTCCATCCTCGCTTATATACAGGATCTGGCAACTCCCCCCCACCTCCACGCGTCGTCTCTCGGGATGCCCCATTCTCGCGGTTTGTCGATCCTGGAATCATTCTACAATGTTTGGTTTCCCCTTCTTTTTTATCTT
>NW_028234440.1:7605550-7615550 GCF_977035675.1 Penaeus japonicus
GAAGAGACGACACAGAAGGGCAGTAAGAATTGATGCGAATATAAATTAGGAGTGTAAAATCGTAGGAAGGAAATGATCTAATCAAATGACCCAGAAGTAAAGAAATCAGTAATATGAAGAAGAAAAATGCCATTATATGCAGCGGAAAAGATAGGAAAGAGAATTGATAAAGGGTATGAAAGAGAAAGGACGTCCCAAAAGAACACATTAAGGCATTGGATATAACCAAACGAGGCGGAAACTTCTATTGCAAGTGTTGGGAAAATAAAGAAGAGTGAAAAATAGTCATCTAGTTCAGAGTGACATAAAAAAAGTATAGTATACAGAAAGGATAGAAAAGCAAGAACAAAAGAATTTATGAGAAAAATATCCTTCACGGGATATGGAGAAGGAGAAACGCGAATGAGTACCATAGAAATATAGACATTGTTCAGGTTGGACAAATTCAACAGGTTAATGCACTTGAATAACTTCGACGCGAAAGCATATTAAAATAGGAGAATTTGTGGAGATGGAAACGCTCTGCATTTACCACAAAACCAGTTCTTCCTCTGTGACGTCATCTGATACGCGCATAGTGACGTCATAAAAACACATCCATGTTCATCTCTCTCCTTTCTTTCTGTTTCAACCTTACTTATACTTTCTTTTTCTTTCTCTCCCTTCCTTCCTCTTTCAAGGGTTCTTAGCGGATATCTATCAAATATCAATTCGAAATAAAAGTCTGTGGAATAGACGAGGCGATTGAATCGGCTCTTTATCTATGTTTTTCATTATATCTTAGTGGATAATAATAAAACAGATGCAGTGTTGTTTATGGAAATACCACAAGGAAGACTAACCCTCTGAAAAGATTCATAGTCTTCATCTCTGTAGTATACTTTAAACACACACACACACACACACACACTTCATCCACGCACGATTCTTCAAAACACACACACACACATGTTTTTATATCCACATATGCACAGATATACACACACATGTATGTGTATATGTATATATATATATTTATTTATTTATGTATATATATATTTATGTATATATATATATTTATTTATGTATATGTATATATTTATGTACATATATATATATATATATATATATATATATATATATATATATATATATATATATATATATATATACATACATACATACATATTTCAATATGCTTTCATTTTGAGATTGCAGTAATAACAGAGGAAGTTCTAGGTTAATTAATCCCACAAGAAACCCGTGCTCATAGTAACGACATCCATGTTAGTGAACAACAGGAGGCAATGCACAATCATGGATTTGATACTCTGCAATATTAGACTACTCATATGTTTTTTTCTGTGTATATGTCAGTATCGATCTACCAATCTATCTATCTGTGTGTGTTTGTGTATGTGTTTGTTTACACGCACACGGTCACTAGCGGGGCTCATTCGTAACACGATCAACTCTGAATGCAGAAAGTAAATGTTAGAATCGCCACTGAAATCATCTAATCGGAGAAGAGTGGCATTGCCGCAGAAAGCAAAATAACCTGGTAAATGATAAAGGCATAAAACATCAGTCAGGTACTTACATTATTTAGATCTTCCTAAAATGCATACTAATAGTTATTATTCACAGTAGGATAGACTAAACCGAGAATGATGTTTAATAAAAATATATTACGTTATTTGATAAAAATAATTATCATAGTAAGTAGATAAATGAAGGTTTATCGTTTAAAGGAGTTTGTATTCTCGTTCAGTCAGTGGATCAAGGAAATATACGTCTTAATCATTTATGGTTTTATTATGAAAAAATAAATATTAACAAATCACAGATTTCACTTCCTCCGTTGATATTCGGGAAACATCCTTCATTCTTTACCCTAGATGACTAGCCTTAGAAGGGAAAATGGTTGCTGAAAAAGGAGGGAGGTTTGCACACGTGTTCTTCCAAACACCTGTCGAAACAACATTTATCCGAGCCAGCACACTTGTAGTCGTTGGAACAGGTCTTGGGAGGTCCAGAACGTACGTTGGGGCAAGTGGGACGGACTTGTGGGCAATCCAGTGGCTTGGTACCAACAGGTGTCTCTGGTTCATACACAGTCTCGCAGCAGTAGGCTTGACCTTCTGGAGTCTTGCACCAATATCTGCAATCGCTTGGACCAGTGGAGATTGCACCACCGATAATACCACTACCACCGTGGATTCCACCACCATGAATTCCACCACCGTGGATTCCGCCACCATGAATACCGCCACCGAAGAGACCGCCTCCATGGACGCCACCGAAGCCTCCAGGAAGGAATCTGTTGGATCCTCGTCCTCCTCCTCTCCTTCGGTCTACACCGGCGGAGACAGCCACTAGGAGGCAACACACAATTACGGCCTTGATACTCTGCAACAGAAAATAGCGAATTAATCATGATGATCTAGAGATATTTCAAATATACATAGGACGAAATAAGATACGGTGGAATATAACTACTATTGTGTATCTTAGAGTAAGCACTCACATTCATTGTTGGTTAGAGGTGAGCTGTGTAATGTGGTGAGTGCGAGTTCCATCCTCGCTTATATACAGGATCTGGCAACTCCCCCCACCTCCACGCGTCGTCACTCGGGATATCCCATGCTCGTGGTATGTGGTTCCTGGAATCATTCATACAATGTTTGGATCCCCCCCCCCCCCCGCCCCCTTTTTTATATTTTCTCTTATTTGGCTAAAATTTGATTCAATTTATGTGAATAACAAGAAGAGAGGATGAAGTATTTTCAGAAGAGAATAAGGAGAGGAGAGGAAAATGAAGGTGATATCGAAAAAGAGATGATGGTACAAATAACCAACCTCTTACTACTGGATCTTGACATGTAATTATCTGAATGTCATCTTTTTATTTTTACCATAATTGTTTTTAGCAGTAACAACATCGCTATTAAATCTATTATCATAGGTCCATAATAAGTAGGATAATGTTGATGATGAGGATAGCAAGACTAACTAAAGGTTAAACGATCATAAAATCCCAAATATAAAATGACTGTGACGCCAGGATCTTCCTGTACGTGGAGAGGGTAAGAGAAGGGTAGAGGATATGGGGAAAGGGGGCAGGGTGTAGAGGAGTTGCTATTTTTTTTTTTTTTTTTTTATACGTGCTAGGTTTCAGTTCGTTGACAACACAATCTCTAATTGCCAGTCTAGGTGTGTGCATACTGTAGTAGATGCTGCTTTAGGATATGCTTAATTCTACAATGGAAAGGAATACTGTGTTGTTTTCACAAATGATGGTCTCAGACATGAGATGATACAGAATATAATACAAAATCATCCCGAATCATGACCAAGTATAGTAACACGTGTGTTCATTTGAAATGATTTGCTTCGTGATGCATTCACGTGCCAACCTTCTTCCTCTGCTCAAAGGAGAATTCTTTGCTATCATTTTATTACAATTTTAGCCATTAAAAATAAATGATAATAATAAAAAACTAAGAAGAGGAAACTAGGATAATCTCTTTGACTTGTTTTCCAACATTTTTACTCGAAAAAAATAGGTAGATTGTCATTCATGGTTTTCCGTGTTTATCCAGTCTGAAAGGAAACACAAATATCCATCGATCATGCAAAAGGTGAAAATAATATTGGAAAAGCGGTTGATCTGAAAGGTGAATCAGTATCAGAATAAAGAAAAATATCACAGAAGGGTAGTGAGAAATGATGTGAATATAAGTTAGAAGTGTAAAATCGTTGGAAGGAAATAATCAAATCAAATGACCCAGAAGTAAAGAAATAATTACTATGAAGTTGGAAAATGCCATGATATTAAATGAAAAAGATATGAAAGAGAATAGATGAAGAGTGTAAACAAAGAAGGACGTTTCAAAGGAACACATCAAGGCATTAGATGTAATCAACCGAGGCGGAAACCTCTTTTAGAAGTGTTAGGAAAGAAAAGAAAGAAGAGTGAACAATGGTAATCCAGGTCAGAAAAAAATAGCACACAGAAATAGAAGAAAAACAAGATCAACAAGAGATTTTATAAGAATAATATCCTTATATATAGGATATATATAGGAGAAAGGCAAAAAGAGAAACGATGGAATATATGGATATGAATTGAATGACTACGACGCGAAAGCAAATGAAAAAAAGATTTTTTTTTGAGATGGCAACGCTCTATATCTACCATAAGACCAGTTCTTCCTTCTATGACGTCATTTGCTACGCACATAGTAACGTCATAAGAACACTGCAAGCAAAAGGCCTGCATCCATGTTCATCGCTTTCCTTTCTTTCTGTTTCGACCTTACTTATAATTTCAGTTTCTTTCCCTTTCTCTTTCAAGGGTTCGAAATAAAAGCAAAGTGTTTACCTTTATTATCTTCTAGTAGATAGCAATAAGCCAGATGCTTTGTTTCACAAAGTCCCACAAGAAAGACTAACCTTATGAACAGATTCATAGTTCCACTCATTTTTCATCTCCGTTGTATTCTTCAAACATAAGCACACACGCATAAATGTGTATGTACATATACATATGTGTGTATGTATGTATATATATACATATATACATATATATACATATATATTCATATATATTCATATAAATACATACATATGAATACATATAAATATTTGAAAAATAATATATATATATATAATAAATAATACGAATACATATACATACATACATATATACATACATATATGAATATTACCTTTTGTTTTCATTTTAAGGAGATTGATGAGTAAATGCAATAATAACTTAGAAAGTTCTAACGTCATAAATCCCACAAGCAACCCATGCTCATACTACCTTCATTATCCAATGCTAATAGACAACAGAAGGCAACATACAATCATGGCTTCAATACTTTGGTACAAAATGAGAAATATATATATAATATATATATATATATATATACATATATATATGTATGCATATATATATGTATATATATATATATATATATATATATATATATATATATATATATATATGTGTGTGTGTGTGTGTGTGTGTGTGTGTGTGTGTGTGTATATTAGTCATGAAATTAGGGACACATTATGCACACATAAATGTGTGATTCTATGTGTGTGAATACACGTAAGGGTCGCAAAATCTTGGAAAAAGAACATTAAAAAACTGTATTGCACATAAACCTGCAGAAATCATGGCTGTTGGCTTAGCTTAATAATAAGACAGTGATTGCTAGATTTAGTCGCTCATTTAAGAAAAAGTTCAAGGAAACAAGTAAATAATAACCAGGCAAATAATAAAGGGGATATGAGTGTTTAAATGAAAATATAATAGATTATTATATATAAATCTATTATGATGGATTTATCATTTAAGGTAGTATTCTCGTTTAATCAGTAAAATGTGGATCAAAGAAATATACGTCTTAATCACTTATGGTTTTATTATGAAAAAATAAATATTAATAAATCACAGATATCGCTTTCTGCGTTGGTATTCGGGAAACATCATTCATTCTTTATCCTAGATAAAATTCTTAGAAGGGAAAATGGTTGCTGAAAAAGGAGGGAGGTTTGCACACGTGTTCTTCCAAACACCTGTCGAAGCAACATTTATCCGCGCCAGCACACTTGTAATCGTTGGAACAAGTTTTAGGGGGTCCAGAACGTACGTTGGGGCAAGTGGGACGGACTTGTGGGCAATCCAGTGGCTTGGTACCAACAGGTGTCTCTGGTTCATACACAGTCTCGCAACAGTAAGCTTGGCCCTCTGGAGTCTTGCACCAATATCGGCAGTCGCTTGAACCAGTAGAAACTGCACCGCCGATAATACCACCGTGGATTCCACTACCATGAATTCCGCCACCATGAATTCCACCACCATGAATACCGCCGCCGAAGAGACCGCCTCCATGGACACCACCGAAGCCTCCAGGAAGGAATCTGTTGGATCCTCGTCCTCCTCCTCTCCTTCGGTCTACACCGGCGGAGACAGCCACTAGGAGGCAACACACAATTACGGCCTTGATACTCTGCAACAGAAAATAGCGAAATAAATCATTATGATCTACAGATATTTTAGATATATATAAGACGAAATAAGATACGGTGGAATATAACTACTATTGTGTATCTTAGAGTAAGCACTCACATTCATTGTTGGTTAGAGGTGAGCTGTGTAATGTGGTGAGTGCGAGTTCCATCCTCGCTTATATACAGGATCTGGCAACTCCCCCCACCTCCACGCGTCGTCACTCGGGATATCCCATTCTCGGGAGTCAAGGAATCCTCTGACGTTTGATTTTCCTTTTGTATGCGAATGATTACAATATATTTCAGATTTCTTCTTTCCTACTTTTCACTGACTCTAAAGACAATACTGCTTGAAATGCATTTTGAAGTCTTATTGTGAATACGAAGAAGACACGAAGAGTTTCCAAAATAGAGAAAAAGCAGATGTACCATCAAGCAAACTCAAATTCTTGGATTATAATTATTGTTTTGTTTTATTATTTTATTTATTATCTTAATAATTGTCATCAACCTTATTATAACCTTATTACCAATATATCTTTGTTACTATTGTCATCGTCCCTATAACTACCATCCTCACTATCATTATAAATATTTTTACGTTTGTCTTGTATTTTCTGTCTTTTATGATATATTATGAATATATTTCTACGGAGGCTTTACGTCATTCTGCAATGGAAAATGAAGATATGTTATATGTTGCCCTCGGACTTAATCTATGTATGAAATAACGCAAAAGATGATACAAAAACGTTAGGAATCACATCACGTATCACGAATAGAAGCAAGTGTGCTGCTTTGAAATTATTTAGGTTACGATAACCGATAGGAAAGGAGAGGAAACATGGATTGTCAGTAAAGGTCTATGAGATCCCTTACTAAAGGGTTAGACTTTTATCAGACTACGCATGAATATCTAACAGTTATTACGAAATACACTACTATGTCCATACCGTGAACTTAGATATGGAGCTAATAGCTGAGAAGCAAGTAAACGTATTCTACTAATTTACATATTTTTGTTTTCTTTATTTTTTTTTCAATCCTTATATTTGGTAATTTAAGATAGTCTACATTTTTTCATCCTATCCTGAAAGAAAACAATCCTATTATGATCGCCTCGTAGGCATTTATTTCTCCATAACTGAAAAACTAATGGCATATTATTGTAAAAACGATATAACTGAAAAGCGAATTAATAACAAAAAAGTAAACAAAGTTGGCAGAGAAAGTAGTAAGAACCAATGTGGTAGAGTAGAGTGCAAGCGTAGCAGGAAATTTCAAAATAACAAATTGTACATTTATAATAAATTATGATACAACCTTTATTGGGAAATTTTAGAAGAGAAACGACAAGAAGAAAGACGTGACAAACAAAGGCTACAATTAATCGAAGTGAATGACTCCGACGGGAAAATATATCAACACGGGAGAATTTCTGGATGGCAACACTTTGTCCGTTGGCCACAAGTCCAGTTTTTTTTCATCTGTGACGTCACCTGCCAGACGCTCAGTGACGTCACAGAGACGCTGGAATCGAAATACATTCTTTTTGTGTTGTCTTATCTCTTACTTTCTGTCTCTTTCCCAGTGTTTACATTTCTGATGTAATTTATTGCATTTACCATGATTTTGACATAATTTGGATGGACGTGTATAATTTTAGCTTTATTTTACATATGTGTTATGATTATATCATTTTAGGTTCTGCTCTAATTACATAGTATTAGTGTTTTTTTTCTGCTTTTTAATCACCAGGATAGAAAAGTTTACCAGTTATAGGATCCCTTCCCTTTCCACTTTCTACGAATCACCTCATCAATAAAGCAATAATAAATGCAATACTTGTTTGGAACTCCTTATAGTTTATAAGCGGTCTAGGATTCTTGATTATATGCTAGCCCATCTTGGTCGTTACTTCTTATCTATCTAAATATCTATTTTGAGAAAGAGGGGGTGGGTTAAACCTCATCTTCATTCATATCAACTACTTGAACATCTTTACAGACAATATTAAATCACATTATACAAAATGATTATAATTTGGATTACATTTAAATATATGTCTGAATCTTTAGCATTATTTTCATAAGCTCTATTTTTATAGGTAATAAAGAATAGGAGGCAACTGAATACCACAAATCAGATACTTTTCAAAAGATATCGAAATTGCTCATTATGACCCCAGCATTCATCACATAATATGGGTATTTAAATTTAAAAGAGTGGTATTGCCACTGATAACAAAATAAACGGGTAAATGATGAAGGTATAAAAAATCAGTCAGGTAGTTACATTATTTAGATCTTAAAATGCATACTGATAGTAAATATTCACAGTACGAATGATGTTTAATAAAATAATATATTACGTTATTTGATAAAACCAATTATCATAATGGATAGATAAATGAAGGTTTATCGTTTAAAGTAGTCTATATTCTCGTTCAATCAGTGGATAAAGGAAATAAACGTCTTGATTATTTATGGCTTTATTATGAGAAAATAAATATTAACAAATCACAGATTTCACTCTCTCCGTTGATATTCGGAAAGCATTCTTTATTCTTTACCCTATATGACTAGCCTTAGAAGGGAAAATGGTTGCTGAAAAAGGAGGGAGGTTTGCACACGTGTTCTTCCAAACACCTGTCGAAACAACATTTATCCGAGCCAGCACACTTGTAGTCGTTGGAACAAGTTTTGGGAGGTCCAGAACGTACGTTGGGGCAAGTGGGACGGACTTGTGGGCAATCCAGTGGTTTGGTACCAACAGGTGTCTCTGGTTCATAAACAGTCTCGCAGCAGTAGGCTTGACCTTCTGGAGTCTTGCACCAATATCTGCAATCACTTGGACCAGTAGAGATTGCACCACCGATAATTCCACCACCATGAATTCCACCACCATGGATTCCAGCACCATGAATGCCGCCACCATGAATTCCACCAGCGCCTCCATGGACACCACCGAAGCCTCCAGGAAGGAATCTGTTGGATCCTCGTCCTCCTCCTCTCCTTCGGTCTACACCGGCGGAGACAGCCACTAGGAGGCAACACACAATCACGGCCTTCATACTCTGCAATAGATATCGAAATTTTATAATGTGATCTTTGATGATTTGGTAGTATTCGCAACAAAATGTGGGATGACCTTAGATACGCTGAAATATAACTATTAATACATTTCTTAAAACAAGCACTCACATTCATTGTTGGTTAGAGGTGAGCTGTGTAATGTGGTGAGTGCGAGTTCCGTCCTCGCTTATATACAGGATCTGGCAACTCCCCCCACCTCCACGCGTCGTCATTCGGGATATCCCATGCTCGTGGTGTGAGAGCCATAGGATCCTCTGACGTTTGATTTTCCTTTTTATGTGAATTATGACAATCTGTTTCAGATTTCTTCTTTCCTACTTTTCACTGACTCTAAAGACAATACTGCGTGAAATGCACTTTGAAGTCTTATTGTGGATACAAAAAGACACGGTGTTTCCAAAATAGAGAGAAAAAAAGAGATGTACCATCAAGCAAACTCAAATTCTTGGATTATGATTATTATTTTGTTTTATTATCTTATTTATTATCATAATTATTATCATAATTATTATAACCTTATTACCAATGTATCTTCATTACTATTGTCATCGTCCCTATAACTACCATCCTCACTATCATTATAAATGTTTTTACGTTTGTTTTATATTTCTGTTTTTTTTTATGATGACGTCACACTATCCAGCTTATAGTGTAGTCCTAATGACGGTTTGTGCATGCTCTTGAATATATTTCTACGGAGGCTTTACGTTATTCTGCAATGGAAAATGAAGATATGTTATATGTTGCCCTCGGACTTAATCCATGTATGAAATACCGCAAAAGATGATACAAAAACATTAGGAATTAAATCATGTATCACGTATAGAAACAAGTGTGCTGCTTTGAAATTATTTAGGTTACGATAACTGATAGGAAGGGAGAGGAAACGTGGATTGTTAGTA
>NW_028234440.1:7623050-7625550 GCF_977035675.1 Penaeus japonicus
TTCAGATACTTTTCAAAATATATCGAAAATGCCACTGAAAACAAAGTAAAATAACCGGGTAAACGATAAAAATTAGTCATGTACTTACATTATCTAGATCTTAAAATGCATACTAATAGTAAATATTCACAGTACGAATGATGTTTATTAAGATAATATATTACGTTATTTGATAAAAATAATTATCATGATAGATAGATAAATGAAGGTTTAAAGTACTTTGTATTCTCGTTCAGTCGGTGGATCAAGGAAATATATGTCTTAATCATTTATGGTTTTATTATGAGAAAATAAATGTTAACAAATCACAGATTTCACTCTCTCCATTGATATTCGGAAAGCATTCTTTATTCTTTACCCTAGATGACTAGTCTTAGAAGGGAAAATGATTGCTGAAAAAGGAGGGAGGTTTGCACACGTGTTCTTCCAAACACCTGTCGAAACAACATTTATCGGAGCCAGCACACTTGTAGTCGTTGGAACAGGTCTTGGGAGGTCCAGAACGTACGTTGGGGCAAGTGGGACGGATCTTTCCCTCCGTCCCTTTCTCTTAACAGATATCTATCAACTACCAATTCTAAATAAACGCCGTGTCTGTAGAATAGACGATGTGATTGAACAGGTTCTTTTTCTATATGTTTACTTTCATGATCTCTTAGCGGGTAGTAACAAAACAGATACAAGGATGTTAAAGAAAGTCCCACTCAGCTGATCAACCTAATAAGCCGATTTATAGTAATACTCTTCATCCACGCAGGATTCTTCAAAACACACACACACATGTTTTTATACTCACATATGCACAGGTACACACACACATATATGTGTATATATATATATATATATGTTTATATATATATACACATATGTATATACATATTTCAATATGCTTTCATTTTGACATTGCAGTAATAACAGAGGAAGTTCTAGGGTATTGAATCCCACAAGAAACCCTTGCTCATAATAACGACATCCATGTTAGTGAACAACAGGAGGCAATGCACAATCATGGATTTGATACTCTGCAATATTAGACTACTCATATGTTTTTTTCTGTGTATATGTCAGTATCGATCTACCAATCTATCTATCTGTGTGTGTTTGTGTATGTGTTTGTTTTCACACACACGGTCACTAGCGGGGCTCATTCGTAACACGATCAACTCTGAATGCAGAAAGTAAGTGTTAGAATCGCCATTGAAGTCATCTAATCGGACAAGAGTGGCATTGCCGCAGAAAGCAAAATAACCGGGTAAATGATAAAGGCATAAAACATCAGTCAGGTACTTACATTATTAAGGTCTTCCTAAAATGTATACTAATAGTTATTATTCACAGTACGATAGACTAAACCGAGAATGATGTTTAATAAAAATATATTACGTTATTTGATAAAAATAATTATCATAATAAGTAGATATATGAAGGTTTATCGTTTAAAGGAGTTTGTATTCTCGTTCAGTCAGTGGATCAAGGAAATATACGTCTCAATCATTTATGGTTTTATTATGAGAAAATAAATATTAACAAATCACAGATTTCACTTTCTCCGTTGATATTCGGAAAACATCCTTCATTCTTTACCCTGGATGACTAGCCTTAGAAAGGAAAGTGGTTGCTGAAAAAGGAGGGAGGTTTGCACACGTGTTCTTCCAAACACCTGTCGAAACAACATTTATCCGAGCCAGCACACTTGTAGTCGTTGGAACAGGTCTTGGGAGGTCCAGAACGAACGTTGGGACAAGTGGGACGGACTTGTGGGCAATCCAGTGGCTTGGTACCAACAGGTGTCTCTGGTTCATACACAGTCTCGCAGCAGTAGGCTTGACCCTCCGGAGTCTTGCACCAATATCTGCAATCACTTGGACCAGCAGAGGTGACACCACCGATAATACCACTACCATGAATTCCACCACCGTGGATTCCACCACCATGAATTCCACCACCGTGGATAGCGCCACCGTGGATTCCACCAGCGCCGCCGAAGAGACCGCCTCCATGGACGCCACCGAAGCCTCCAGGAAGGAATCTGTTGGATCCTCGTCCTCCTCCTCTCCTTCGGTCTACACCGGCGGAGACAGCCACGAGGAGGCAACACACAATTACGGCCTTGATACTCTGCAACAGAAAATAGCGAAATAAATAATTATGATCTACAAATATTTTAAATATATATAAGACGAAATAAGATACGGTGGAATATAACGATTTTTGTGTATCTTAGAGTAAGCACTCACATTCATTGTTGGTCAGAGGTGAGCTGTGTAATGTGGTGAGTGCGAGTTCCATCCTCGCTTATATACAGGATCTGGCAACTCCCCCCACCTCCACGCGTCGTCACTCGGGATATCCCTTGCTCGTGGTATAAGAGTTATGGAATCCTCTGACGTTTGATTTTCCTTTTTTTATGCGAATTATTACAATCAATTTCAGATTTCTTCTTTCCTACTTTTCACGGACTCTAAAGACAATACTGCTTGAAATGCACTTTGAAGTCTTA
>NW_028234440.1:7640550-7650550 GCF_977035675.1 Penaeus japonicus
CACCAATATCTGCAATCGCTTGAACCAGTAGAGATTCCACCGCCGATAATTCCGCCTCCATGAATTCCACCACCATGGATACCGCCACCATGAATTCCACCACCATGGATACCGCCACCATGAATTCCACCAGCGCCGCCGAAGAGACCGCCTCCGTGGACACCACCGAAGCCTCCAGGAAGGAATCTGTTGGATCCTCGTCCTCCTCCTCTCCTTCGGTCTACACCGGCGGAGACAGCCACTACGAGGCAACACACAAGCACGGCTTTGATGCTCTGCAAAAGACGGAGGAGAAATTACTCGTCATGTTTTACAATAATTTGAAGCATCCCTAAGATGATCAATACATGACTATATACCAAGCAAATTAAAAAATACGGTAGAAACAGTTACTATTGTATATCAAGACAAGCACTCACATTCATCGTTGGTTAGAGGTAAGCTGTGGAATGTGGTGAGTGCGAGTTCTTCCTCGCTTATATACAGGATCTGGCTGCCTCCCCTTCTCCCTCCGCTCCTCTTTGCCAGTCGGGATATCCCATGCGAGCGGTATGATCTTCAGTGATTCATAAAGCGTTTGGTTTTCCAGTTTTTTTTCCTTTCCTTTTTTAAACAAAATCTATACTTTCGTTGAGCGAGGAATAGAACACTTTTAAGGTAGCAAGTCATGAATTTTTGATAGGTGATTATGATTATATGAATACGAATAATTCATATAAAAGATAGGGTAATAAGGAAAAGGTATAATCAAACCCGAATTGTATATAATACTTTATATGTCACCATATTCTTATTAGCATTTCAAATAGTAGCAGCATCTTTTATCATGACTATCATCAGTATTAACATTGCTTTCATTTATACTACAATATTAGCTAATCAAAATACTTCCTATTTTGATTAGCCCATTATTTTCATATGTATCCGTATCATTTTTTTTTTCTGACCACTACTTGTCTCGTGACAATTACAGTGATGCCATAACAAATGCTATTATCATGGCAATGGAGATGATACCAGTCATCATTATCCACTTTACGAGTATATTATTATCATCATCATAATCATCGTCATTACCTTCATCATAGCCAGCCTCATCATCATTGATACAATAGTGGCCATAATGATGATGAGTATGATTATGATAATCATTACAGCACTGTGATTATTAAGATCATTATCATTATCTTCATAATTACAATAGCGTTCATCATAATTCTATTTTTTCTCGTTCGGTAGCAGCTTCAAAAAATGATTATATTTTCCCCTTTAGTCTAGTAAATTTTAAAGGAAAGCACAAATGCTCACACAGTTATTTTCCCAACATAATCATTATCATCAACAGTATCAGACGATGGTTATGGTTAAAGATAATAATAAATTACAATGGAAATATTGGATTATCATTGTAGAATATCATATTCCGTTTTCATATAATACTTTCTAATGAATTCAAAACTGTTACACTTTATATATATATATATCTATATCTATCTATCCATCTATATATATATGTATATATATATATATATATATATATATATATATATATATATATGTACATATATAGTAACGTTTTCACTAATGTTAATAATGAAATATGTTCATCTAGAAATAATCATGAAAAATCTAGAAATAATCACGAAAAATATTCATCTAGAAATAATCATTAAAAAATTTCATCTAGAAATAATCATGAAAAAATGTTAATCTAAAAATGATCATTGTTTGAAATATGTTTATCTAGAAAAAAAAAAATCATGAAATATGTTTGTCTAGAAAAAAGAATCATATAAAATGTTCATCTAGAAATAATTACGAAATGTTCATATAGAAATAATTACGAAATGTTCATATAGAAATAATTACGAAATGTCCATATAGAAATAATTACGAAATGTTCATATAGAAAAATCATGAAACATTTTCATCTAGAAATATTCATGTTAAAGTTCAATTTGATCATTTAAAGGTATATAAAACAAATAAATAAGATATAGAGAACTCTTTGTATTTATATATATATATTATCAAGAAATATACATTCATAAATTACAGATTTCAAGAGATAAATGTATCACTAATATTACCCGGTACAATCATTTTTGAATAACCAGAGGTTTTCTCAAAATTGGATAAAAGTTATACACGTGGTCTATATATCTTTCATCTTAGATGCAATGTGTTTCTCTTCTCATTGACATTCGTATCCCTTTTGCTAACACATACATCATATATATGTGTGCTTGTGTACATATAATTCTCCTTTGATGGAATAGATAGTTTATTAAGATTTTGTATGATAGAATGACTATTATAAGCGTTCGACTACATTTTTAGAATTGCTGGATTTAATGAAATACAAAGTACAAGCATCCATAAGTTTATTCTTAAAAATATAAATATTTATAAATCACAGATTTCACTTGAGAATATGTCGGTCACCCTTTATTTCATGTGACTAGCTTTAAAAGGGAAAATGATTATTGAAGAATGAGGGAGGCTTGCACACATGTTCTTCCAAACACCTGTCGAAACAACATTTATCGAGGCCAGCACACTTGTAGTCGTTGGAACAAGTTTTGGGAGGTCCAGAACGTACGTTGGGACAAGTGGGACGGACTTGTGGGCAATCCAGTGGCTTGGTACCAACAGGTGTCTCTGGTTCATGCACAGTCTCGCAGCAGTAAGCTTGGCCCTCTGGAGTCTTGCACCAATATCTACAATCGCTGGGACCAGTGGAGACTGCACCGCCGATAATACCACTACCACCGTGGATTCCGCCACCATGAATACCGCCGCCGAAGAGACCGCCTCCATGGACACCACCGAAGCCTCCAGGAAGGAATCTGTTGGATCCTCCTCCTCCTCTCCTTCGGTCTACACCGGCGGAGACAGCCACTAGGAGGCAACACACAATCACTGCTTTGACGCCCTGGAAAAAAAAGGATTCTAAGTGTTAAGCTTTAATTAGGATAATGGTTAATACTGCTAAGATACTGCTAACTTACATTCGTGAATTCACAATTATCCAACAAATAAGATTAGTTAGCTTGTAATTGAAAAATAACAGCTTTGAATAACGAGACGAATATGAGACGAGCTTACCTTCATCGTTCACTCGAGGATAACTGGACAATGTGGCGTGTCTGATCCTGAACCTTCCTTAAATACAAACTCTGGAATCATGCCCTCACCCCACCCTCCCCCCGCCATACCAAACCGGGACATCCCACGCTCCGAACATGAAGTCACAGTAGCACTGGGTTTCCCTGTTTCATGATCTCGTTTCCCCTTGAACTTGGTTACATAATATTTCATGAACATACTAAGCGAATATGAAAAATGGAGAGGCATATGGGATGTAAAGTCAGATGAAACCGAATAGCATGTACGTATCCTATGTGAATAAATATGGGAGGGAAACAAAAAGAGGGCAAAGGAAAGAACATTAGAATAAATAAATAAATATTTAATGCTGGTTACGAAAATGTGTGTGTATGCATATATATATATATATATATATATATATATATATATATATATATATATATATATATATATATATATTATATATATATATATGCATATATATACATATATATGTATATATGTGTATATATATATATATATATATATATATGTATATACACATATATATATATATATATATATATATATATATATATATATATATATATATATATACATAAATTGGTGGCTATGAAAATGTGTATATACGTATATATATATATATATATATATATATATATATATATATATATATATATATAATATATATATATATAAATATATATATATATATATATATATATTTATATATATATATATATATATATATGAATATATACACACACATATATGCATATATATGTATATACATATATATTATATATATATATATATATATATATATATATATATATATATATATATATATATATATACACATATATGCATATATATGTATATACATATGTATTATTATTATTATTATTATTATTATATATATATATATATATATATGTGTGTGTGTGTGTGTGTGTGTGTGTGTGTGTGTATGTGTGTTTGTGTGTGTGTATATGCGGAGAGGAAAGTTTGAATAATGAATACAAGTTATTTTCAGTTAAATATTTTAAACAAACTAAGTATATTGACATTAGGTTCTTTGTTTCTCTTATCAAAATTTTCGATGAACAACAAAGGCACTATTTACAAATAGAAATTCCAATTGACCTAATAGAAAATAATGATCATGATGATATGTGTACAAAAAAAAACAAAAAAACCCTGAGATGGCAACACCCTGTTCTTCCTCCCTCGTTACATCCCCCCTCCTCACTTTACCAGTTCTTTATTTACTCCCATCTTCCACCTTTACTTTCTCAGGATATAAACACGATCAACTGCAAATTTCCCAAAGCAGACATGCAACTTACTGATGACTAGACTAAAACGGGATTTTATGACGTCATCACACTGAAACCACACACGACTAAAAAAAATCGAGCAACCCTTCCCTTCCCCCTTTTTTTCCTCCTCCATCCTCCTCCCCTCCTTCTTCCCTCCTCCCTCCTCCCTCCCCCCCTTTTTTCCTCCTCCATCCTCCTCCCCTCCGCCAGGTATGATCTGGGCTTACCAGTGCATTGCCTTATGGATTTCCTGATTAAATAACTTATCATTATCTATTACTTGCGATCTCACTTCTTTTCATTCTGCTGATGCTTATAATGAGAAATGGTAACAGTTATATAAGTAATGCTCATGGTAATGGGAATGATGATAATGAAAATGATACTAACAGTGAAATTGATAATAGGGTTAAAAATTATTTTATAATAAAAGAGCAGCTCATCCAAAATATACAAACACAGAATCAGCAAAGTAATTATGGTAATAAATAGATGACAATATAAAAAAATGTAATGATGACTTTCAAAAGTACTTAAGATGACTTTGAAAATACACTAATAACCATTATGATGATGATGGAGGCAATAACATTACTTACAATGTTACAGCTTATAAAAAACATATATGGCGATGTTAATGTACATGTTAAAAAGATGCTATTTTTAGCTGTTGCAGATGAAGTTGTAAAATTGATGCAAATGATACTGATAATAGCAATAATACTAAAAATGGCGATGTTGATGATATTGATATTAAGAATAATAATGATGACGATGTCGATGCTGCTGCTGATAAGGATAATGACAATAATGATAATGGTAGTAGTAATGATATAGATAACAATAATGATGATAATGATTATGGTAGTAATAATAATATTGATAATAATGATAGCAATGATAATAGCAATGTTACTACTGCCAATGCTTGTATTGGTAACTAATGATGATAATAATGATTATAATGAAGTTAATGATAGTAATCATAAAAAATCCCAATAATGACAATAGTAATGACACTACTGATAAAAGTAATGAAAATGAATAATTGTAGCATAATATATATTTTTCTATTTTTCTTTAATTTGACCTCCATAATTTAATTCGCTTGATTCTGCTAATGGTTTTTAATAACTCTAAGCAGAACAGATGAATCCCTAAGGAAACGCCCATAAAATCCTTTTTCACATTTTAATTAGGCTCTGGTGAATGTTATTTCTCATTTTACTCAAGTCATCCGGAATCATTCTTGTTTTCCCTTTATCATATATCAAACCATCCTTGACGGGCGTTTAATACACACACACATATATATACATACATGTATACATACATACATGTACATGTATACACAGCAACAAGTGTGTAACATATTTTGTTTGATATATAGCCGAGAATGATTTGATAATTTCATTAGAAATCCAACCATTGGATGCGTGTGTGTGCTTTGTAATTCAATGTCATTTATTTTGCTAAGTATTCGGTTTTCCATTCATCCATTATATTATATATTATATTAGTGATCTCTTTCTCTGACTTCCTCTCTAGAGTCATTACATAACCGAATGTTCAACAAATTATATAATTTCAGAATAATAGAAAATTTATCTTCTTAATATCATTAGTGAACGAAGATAGGGATATATACACATAAAAAAATAATTGATAAACATTTATTAATCACATAGTCAATAAATTATGTCACTTATCAGTAAGTTTCAGTAACATCCTGGATAATCCCATTTAAAAAGGAAAATGGTTATTGAAAAATGAGGGAGGTTTGCACACGTGTTCTTCCAAACATCTGTCGAAACAGCATTTATCGAAGCCAGCACACTTGTAGTCGTTGGAACAGGTCTTGGGAGGTCCAGAACGTACGTTGGGGCAAGTGGGACGGACTTGTGGGCAATCCAGTGGCTTGGTACCAACAGGTGTCTCTGGTTCATGCACAGTCTCGCAGCAGTAAGCTTGGCCCTCTGGAGTCTTGCACCAATATCGGCAGTCGCTTGAACCAGTAGAGATTCCACCGCCGATAATTCCGCCTCCATGAATTCCACCACCATGGATACCGCCACCATGAATTCCACCACCATGGATACCACCACCATGAATTCCACCAGCGCCGCCGAAGAGACCGCCTCCGTGGACACCACCGAAGCCTCCAGGAAGGAATCTGTTGGATCCTTGTCCTCCTCCTCTCCTTCGGTCTACACCGGCGGAGACAGCCACTAGGAGGCAACACACAAGCACTGCTTTGATGCTCTGGAAGAGTAAATATCGAAATTATCTATCGTGACCTAAAATGCTTTAATAGCGTTTGTTTAATATGATAAACATTTAACTAATATACTCATACGATTGTACTCTCAGTAAGGTCGGTTATAAATGCAATGTAACTTGAAACAAGCACTCACATTCATTGTTGGTTAGAGGTGAGGTGTGGAATGTGGTGAGTGCGAGATGTAACCTCGCTTATATGCTGCAGCGAGCCACCTCCCGTCCTCCAGTCCCCCGCTACCCCGCTTCGCCACTCGGGATATCCCATACTAGCAATGTGAGCTTCCTGGAATCATGCAGACTTTGGCTTTCATTTTTTAATGAATTTTCCCCACGCCAGTAATACGTTTCCCCCATGTCAACAAATGGAAAGGAAATGTTCAGAAAAAGAAAAAACAAAAAATCAAACAGAGATGGTTCAACTTGATATAGAAAAATGGATTACAATAATTGACGTTAATTGTCCATGTTCCTTTAATGCAAGTTAATTTTGAGATATACATTATTGCAATCATTATCACAGCAATGATTATATTGTCACTATCTAACGGCAACTGGTCTTATATTCGTTGATATGATTATGATTTGTTTCATTTGTATTAAATATCATTATGATTCTTCTTACAGTTATCATCCTCATTGTAAACATCTTCATATTCAATATTCATGGCATAATTACTAATAGTGTTGCCAATATGATTATCGCTGTTTACGATTGTTAATTATCCTAGTATTATCATTATTATCATTACTGTTACTATTCTTGACAATTATGTCAATATCAATATAATTTACATTACATTACTACCATTGATTATCATTGCAGCTGATGCTGTTTGTTCTAATCAATTAATATATTTATGATAATTTTATCACTATCGTCCCCACCACCAGCATTATTATTATTGTTGGTGTCGTTATTACTATTGTTACTCTGTTACTATTCTTGTTATGATTATCGTTATAATTATTACCAGTACCATCACCATTATCATAATCATCAATATCATTGTTTTCATCACCACTGTTAACATCATTGTTATCAATATTGTTTGAATCCCAAACGTTGTAGGTCAGCTTAAATGGTTACCGAAAATCATACTGGAAATATGATGGCACGTTAGACCATAATTCGGTTTGAATGATTCTTCAGAATTCTTTATTTTATTTCCAACTAAATATATTGAACTAGCCAAATACACGTGATTTTTTTACTTGTATTTTTTGAAGAACAACAAAAGAACTATTTACTCTATTTCAATAACAGAATTTACACGTACATTAAGTGGGAAAATAGCATTAGCAATCTTTTTGAGACATCATTACCCCGCACCCCCCCCTCCTCCTACCCCATCATTGCACTACCTCTAGAGCAATGAAGTGCTTAGGGTATAATAGGATCTTGTGTTGCAAATACCCTGAAGCAGACACACAACTTACTAGATATAACTGGATATTATGACGTCATCACGCTGAAACCACTCACAGCTAAAAAGTCGAGCAACCCCTGCGCCCTTACGCTCCCCCTCCCCCCTGCGCCCTTCCTCTCCCCCTCCCCCTGCGCCCTTCCGCTCCCCCTTACCACCTCCTCCTCCCCACCTCCCCCCTACTCTCCTCCGCCAGACGTGATCCGGATGTAACAGTGCATTTACCTTATGGATTTCCTGATTGAGTAACTTGTCACTATCAATTATTTACGATCTCTTGCTATTTCTGTTTTAGATCTTTTCTTTCTTTCCGTTTTCCAATTTTGGCATTTCTGTCTTACATCCTCTTAGTGTCACTGTTTTTAATGCATTTTTTTCTTTCCTTTTTTTTCTTATTCTTAATCATTTATGAATAATTAATTTATCAATTAACCATTAGATTATCAACTTTTGTTTCATTCCCTCTTTTTTCCAGTTGTCATCATCCTACGCGAACAATATGTAGAATAAAGGTAAGAAATTAGAAAAAAATATATTTTAGTGAAAAGAAATCAAAACAACTCGTAGATTTCAAGTCAAACAATATCTAAAATACCAAATTGGGCACGATATTCATTATTATTATAGTTTATAGCAACTGGTAAAGATAGGTGGGTGGGGGATTTGGGAATTCGCACTTGCCAAATTACCGTTTCATAATATGTCAACATATCAATGTATTATCTATATATTCATCATTATAATATACAGCATACTGTTAAACCATAGTAGGTAATGGTGGATAATTTCGTTATCTCGTCCTACAGACCCTGAAAGCCATGACTCTGTGTTGCCTCCTTGTGCCCGTCTCCTCCGTTGTAGACCGAAGGAGAAAAAGTCGATGAGGGTCAAACTGATTCCTTCAGCGACGTCCACGGAACCAATCTCCTGTCTAAACAAGCAGGATTTGTTGCTAGCAAGTCACTAGTTTGCCCATGAGTCCTTCCTACCTTTGGCCTCCTCATATCCTGTTTCAGTGACTACAAGTGTGTTGGTAAGGTTTTTGGGAGAACACGTGGGCAGCTTCAGCTCATTCAGCAAGTGTTTTTGCCTTTCGAAGAGGGTCGTCTTACCTGGATGCGGAGCCAGGTTTATCAATATTTGGCGGACTCATTATTGCAAAATATCGTTATATATAATTTGGAATGAGTATTTGTGTAGTTTATTCCTTAATATTATATATTTTTAAGTGGAAATATGTAATCACGACTAAATGGGACATTTCCCTACTAGAGAAAAGAAATTGAATGTTGATAAGTTGAAATGAACCTAATGTCAAAATATCATTGTCGATTAGATACATACCGAGGTCTTTCCGAAAGATGAGAGACAGGGCATCCTCACAGAAAACAAGAAATTAAAGAAGATGGATAAACGAACGGTGAACCGCGGATAAAAACGAAAGGGAGATGAGAAGAAAGGAAAATTGAGAGACATGAACAATATTTACTTTCTTCCACTAACATCACTATCATTCTGCACTGTACTTGTGAAATGTTCAATCTTATATGAATTCCGGAGAGGGAGAAGAGAAAGAGATTGCTACGATATCAATGCATACATGAAATACAAAATACACTTATAAATAAGTAACTAATGAAAATAAAATGCAGCGCAACATAGAGCACACACTTGACTGAAAAGACATGTTGCAGATAAATTAAACACCCATCAAGAATGATATGTAAAATATGAGTGATTCGCTCTTTTCATGAGAAGTTGAAGTTCAAGGTCAGCAAGGAAAGAGGACTCCATCCATCCAATTTCCTGACTCAACAAAAAAAAAAAAAAAAAAAAACAAAACAAAAACAGAGTTAGACTATT
>NW_028234440.1:7655550-7660550 GCF_977035675.1 Penaeus japonicus
TGATACTCTGCAAGGTAGATAACGAAATTATCCACATAGACCTACAATGATTATTGCGTTTGTTACTCTAATATAATAATTCATACTCTATCAACTTCCTAGAATAGGAATATTTGAATTATTGATGATATTCTGAATACCGTTGTATGTTATAGTCAGTCTTGAAAGAAGCACTCACATTCATCGTTGGTTAGGGGTGAGCTGAGAAATGTGATGAGTGCGAGTTGCATCCTCGCTTATATACAAGATCTGGCAACTTCTTTCTTTCCCCGTTTCGTCAGTCGGGATCTCCCACACCAGCGGTACCAGCTCTTGGGTGTCAGAAAGTGTTTGTTTATTTCTCAGCTTTTTTTTGGGGGGGGAAATATCTTCATTCTGTTTTGATGCTCTTTCTTTCTTACTTGAGATGGGTGAAAATTAGATTGATGAAAAGTAAAAGAATACAGGTATTAGAAGATAACGGATTCAAATTACAAGAAAAAAATGAAGACGAAATTTAATGATAATATTATATAACTATTTTCATCAAAACTGTTATTGTTGATAATATTGCTGTTAGTGTTATCACTGGAGTTTTACTAATATCACTTACATCAGTATCATTAACAAGTCTGTGATTACTGTTATGATGATGAGATTATTGGTCACCATCATCATTATCATTACATTTATCATCACCATTATCGCTAGTTAAATCCCTATTAGTTCCTTTATGTGAAATTTTATCAGAATGAAAAGAAAACTGAAAATCAGAGGTTATAGGACTGTAACAGGTTACAAAAACAGAAAATCCCACTGGAAATATACAGAGTTGCTAGGTATTTTCCAAGTTCGAGGACGTTACACTACTCTGTTTCTAGTCCGTTATGATGATCAAGCGACCCTTACGAAATAAGCATTGAGAAGATGGCAACACTTCATGCGTTGGCAATAAGACCTGTTCTTTGATGTGTGACGTCATTTGCCAAACTGTGACGATGCCTTCCACATTCCTACTACTCTTTTTCTTCTTTTGTTTATTCTTTTGACATCCTCCTCTGTGTTTCTCTCACATATTTATGCGTATTGATATATATATATATATATATATATATATATATATATATATATGTATATGTATATGTATGTAAATGTATGTATATATATATATATATATATATATGTAATGTGTATATATATATATATGTAAATGTATGTATATATATATATATATATATATATATATGTATATGTATGTATATATATAATATATATATATATATATATATATATTATATATATAATACATATATATTATATATACATACATATACATATATATATATATATATATATATATATATATATATATATATATATATATATATATATATTATATGTATATATCAGACTAGTTTTAAGCTCTGAATTAATTAATGAATTGAAGATACGAGAATAGAATCCAAAAAGTGGGATATCACTGCTTATGAGCAAAAACCTCTTGCCCCGTATTTACAAATGGTCTCTCGAGATGAAGAAGGGCCCACCCAAGGCCGATCCGTCTGGGGGAAGACTTCAATGCCCGCACCACGACAAGTTGGTTCTTGTTCCGGGGATGCCAGGTTTGTTTACATATGGCAACGAACGAATTTTGTAAACGTTTACGGGGTCTAAATGTTCTTCTGAACGTGAGAATTACCGAATGCAAACGTGCCTTTCATCGTAACGGCATTAGAGGACGTCCGCCATTCTCACGAAATTACGATGTCGAGCAAGATGATGTTTCCATGGGATTTTCCGTCGTTTGCGAATGTTCAAATCCTGCTATATCCTTTCTTATCCGGTCTTCTGTGTTTATCGAAAGGTATACGTGTATGTGATGGAAATTTTAGAAAGAAACGAAAGAAAATATGTGATGAGTCGCATATGAAGTTAGTAGAGGAATGGACGAGATGAATGCCAATATATAAAAGGACAATAACAAAGATTACGGAAAAGAAGCTTATTTATATATCTGAATATTTAATATCAAATCCGTTTGAAGGATAACTCACAAATTAAAGGATGCGGTTACTAGAAATAATAATACTTTATGAGACGTTTTTTTCCCTCTATGATGTCGTCACCTGTTTCACACGATGAGTGACGTTGCAGTCAAAATCCCCCGAGAGTGTGTTCTCTCTCTTCTGTTTGTCTCTCATCTCTCTCTCTATCCCTATCTCTATCTCTCTCTCTATCTTTCTACCCTCTTGCTTATTTAGTTTCCCTCTTTCATTCTTCTTCTCTCTCTCTCCATATTCTCTCGATCTATTTCATGATATATCTATCTTTTCTTTGTTTCCTATCTCTCTTTATTTATTTTCTTAGTTTAGCTCTTCAATCTCATATAATGCAGACATGATGCGATGTCCTATTAATGTCCTAAATGAATAGCGTATTGCAATATGTATATTTTTTCTACTTCCTTTCCTTCGTTCATTTCCTTCTATTAGTTCTTTATCCCACCGCTTAGATGACATCCCCTTTTTATTTCATATTCTTTACAACCTCTCTTCTTTATTATCCTTTTTTATACGTAGGACAAGGTATTGCTAGTGAACGATTGTTTTGTCCTGCAAATCAACGTAAAACAATACTTGTAAATGCCCTTATCCTGATTCGTCTATGTATATAGTGTTTATAAACGACTTTACTCTAATTCATTTTAAATCCTTATTCTCATTCTAACGCTTTTAAGTTAGAAATAACATGTTACACACATTCTAATACGAAACTAGCTCGTCAAAACCTGCCATCTCATCCTTGATAGTCTAGCTCTGATTGCTTTTGTTTGTTTGTTTGTTTTCGTTGAGTCAGGAAATTGGATGGATGGAGTCATCTTTCCTTGTTGACCTTGAACTTCAACTTCTCATGAAAAGAGAAAATAATTCCTGTTCTTCCTATCTTTTTCATGTTTCGTATGTTATTCTTAATGGTTGTTTAATCTTAATTGCAACATCTGTTTTCAGTCGAAGATGGTTTGATCTTTTAATCGGAAACCGTTTATATGTTTATGCTCTATATTGCAATGCATTTCATTTCACGGGTGTTTCATTTTGGTTGCTTATTTATGAGTGTATTTTGTATTCCATGTATACATTGGTATCCTAGTAATTTCCCTCTCTCTCTCTCTCCCTCTCCGAAATTTATAAAATATTGAATATTTCAGTATGGTTGCAGAATAATCGTGATGTCAGTGGAAGAAAGTAGGTAAAGTACCGATTTCATTCTTAAATACCCTGTTTCATCTTTCTGAAATGCGAGCCAAATCAATCTAGTTCATTTTAATAAAATTGAATATCCTTATTAATGGACAATGCTATTCTGATATAATCCGTATCATTATCATTATTGACTGATATGCTAAGATTCTCGATTAAAGTAACCTTAGAATAATAGTAATAATCATCATGTGCATAACAGAAGAAACTTACTCTTCTACTCCTTCGGTTCTTCCTTTTTTCTCCCCCTTTTTTCATTTCCCTTTCCTTTATCCTCGTTAGTTAGCTTCACTGTTTGTCTGTCCATCTCGTTTGATTTTTTAGTTTTCTGCGAGAATTCCCTTTCTCTGTGTTTGCTCTCCTCATTTAACAACACCTCGGTTCGTATCTAGTCGCCAATATGTTAATAATATGTTGATATTACCTTCTAACTTTTCAATGCTCCTTTATTTTTATCTAGTAGGGAAATGCCCCATTTAGTCATCATTTTATTTTCAACGGAAGAAAAAAAAAGTATTAATGAATAACTGTGCTAATACACATTCGGAATTATATATAACAATATCTTTTTGCAACAAGGAGTTCACAAAGTCTGCCAACTATAAGGATACGTAGCTGAATCGAACCCATTCAAAAGGTGGAATTAGGTGGGGTTACTAACATAAACATTCAAAGCCAACAGGATATGACGAGCCCGAAACATAAGTAAAGGCAAGAAGGACGAACCCATGGGCAAGCCCGTGATTTGGTAGCAACAGGTCCCTCTGGTTTAGACATACTTCCGCGGACACTACTGAAGGAATCAGCTCGATCCTCGTTGACTCCTTCGGTCTACAACGGCGGAGACACCATCTAGGTTTTTATACTTGGCAAGACCAGATGACGTTATCATTCGCCAAGACTTATAAGGTTTAATCAACAGTATGTAGTACATTTGATTAATAATTGTATCTATATATCATGATAAGTCCGGTGAAATGTGTTTGTGAAACGGTAATTTGGAAGTACGAGTTGTGACCTATCTCCCTCACCCTCTCTTCGCCAGTCGGAATAACTCATAGTAATGATAAGTATCTTACCCACTTTGGTATTTCAGATATTGTTTGACAAGAAATCTGCGAGTTGTTTTCATTTCCTTTTAATAAAAATATTTTGTTTTCATTTCTTCCCTTTTCCTTATCATTGTTCGCGGGTAGAAAGAGGGGATGAAACAAAAAACCTGAAAATTGAATGATTGCTTGAAAAATGATTAAGAATAAGAAAAAAAGAGAAACGAAAAAAGTACATTAAGAAAACAATGACACTAAGACGATATAAGACAGATATGCCAAAATTAGAAAAAAAGAAGATCGTAAATAACTGACAGTGACAAGTCATTCAATCAGGAAATCCATAAGGTAATGCAATGGGACACCCGGATCACACCTGGCGGAGGGGAGGAGGAGTTGGGAAGAAGGGAGGAGGAGCCGGGAGTGGGGAGGAGGAGGGCGAAGGGGAGGAGGTGGGAAAGGGGAGGAGGGAGGGAGGAGTTACTCGATTTTTTAGCCCGTGTGTGGTTTCAGCGCGATGACGTCATAAAATCCAGTTCTAGTCTAGTCATCAGTAAGTTGAGCGTCTGCTTCAGGGTACTTGCAACACTGGATCCTATTTATATCCTATGAAAGTACTCCATTGCTTAAGAGGGGAAGAAGTGAGGCGTTGGGGTGAAGGCGGGTGGGGGGGGGGTAGGGTGTTGCTGTCTCAAAGGGATTGCTGTCAATA
>NW_028234440.1:7665550-7693050 GCF_977035675.1 Penaeus japonicus
CGAGCAAGCAGGAATGGTTGTAAAGCATATTAAAGTTAAAGGATTACGAAGAAAATAAGGCAAAATAATCATTCTTATCAATTAATAAAAATAAATATACTTATATATATGGAGGTCAAGTCAGGAAAAATAAATATCATCATTTTTGAGATTTTTCAATATCATCATTATCATTACTATTAGTATTATTGTGATTTTTATTATCACGATCATTAGCATTATCATAATGAATATTACTATTTTCTTCTTCATTATCATCATAAGTAGTAGAAATACTAGCAGTAGTGATAGTAGTAGTTAGTATTGTTATCATTGATACTATCATTATCATTATCATTGTTATCATCATCATTATCATTATTACTATGATTATCATCATCATTATCATTTTCATCATTTTTACCATTATCATTATTGTTGTTATTACTATTATCAGCAACAGCAGCAGCGTCATAATCATTATTAACATCATTATCAATATTATTAACATTGCCATTATTAGTATTGTTACTATTATTAGCATTAATGTTACAACTACATCTACTACAGCTATCAATGGCATAATTTTAACTCAAACATTAACATTGTCACAGTAATTGTTATAAGCAGTAATATTGTCAGATATTAACATGGCTTTTATCTTTATCGTAACTGTTATTAGTGTATTTTCAGTCATTTCCAGTGTTCCCTTAAAAGTCATTATTGTTATTTCTACATATATATCTACAGATATATATATGTACGTATGTACATACATATTGTGCATATACTTACACCTTTCTCTTTATATATGGAAATACGGAAGATCCAGACGTCCCAATACATTTTAGTGTTCTTTCCGCTAATCATATAAGCTTTATTCTGTTGAAAATTGGTATAAAGGAATCGCAGTAGTATGCATGATGATGATTGTTATGCTCTCTGGTGAATCCTCTAAACTTTTGGGAGAACGAGGTATATACATAAGATATCATACAACAGAAATACTATTCTCATACATAAGGAATACATGCTACATATCATACATAAAAGGAAACGTAAATATAGCAAACAAAGTAAATAGTGATACATGTGCTTTTCATGTAAAATGTAGTAACTTTGGAAACAATATCACTATAATATCACACGATGATAATATAATTATGAATTATAATGATAATAACAATGATGATATTGATCCTGATGATAATACTGATAAGGATATTGATAATAGTTATGATAATAATGATACTATTGCTAATAACAATTAAAAAAGCAACAGTACCAATAGTAACACTGTTGACAATGTCAACAGTGATGATGGTTATTATACCAACAAGATAGTATTCATCAAAACAAAAAGATTATATCAGTGACACAACAGTAACAATCACAATAATATAACTCATCATAGCAATAGGCTTAAAGATGATAATTAATATGATATTGCTGATGAGGATGCCATCAACAAGACATTATTGTAAAAAATCAGCAACAGAGGTAATATCAATACTGATATATATATATATATATATATATATATATATATATATATATATATATATATATATATATATTTTTTTTTTTTTTTTTTTTTTTTATATATATATATATATATATATATAAATTAATATATATATATATATATATATATATATATATATATATATATATATATATATAGTAAACAATGATAATCAAAATGACAATTTCAATGCTGAATTTGAACCCCTGATCCTATTCGTACTTATATGAATATTTTATTATTATTATTATTATCATTATTCATTTCTTTCAATACACCTTGGAACCATCCCTTTTTCTGAACATTTCCTTTCCATTTATTGACATAAGAAATTCGTATAACTGGTTTGGGGATAATTCGTTTTAAAATGGAAACCAAATTCTGCATGATTCCAGGAAGCTCACACCGCTAGAATGGGATATCCCGAGTGGCGAAGCGGGGTAGCGGGGGACTGGAGGACGGGAGGTGGCTCGCTGCAGCATATAAGCGAGGATGGAACTCGCACTCACCACATTACACAGCTCACCTCTAATCAACAATGAATGTGAGTGCTTGTTTCAAGATACATTGCATTTATAACCGACCTTACCGAGAATACAATCTTATGAGTATATTAGTTAAATGTTTATATTAAATGTTTATCATATTAAACAAACGCTATTAAAGCATTTTAGGTCACGATAGATAATTTAGACATCTTCTCTTCCAGAGCATCAAAGCTGTGATTGTGTGTTGCCTCCTAGTGGCTGTCTCCGCCGGTGTAGACCGAAGGAGAGGAGGAGGACGAGGATCCAACAGATTCCTTCCTGGAGGCTTCGGTGGTGTCCACGGAGGCGGTCTCTTCGGCGGCGCTGGTGGAATTCATGGTGGCGGTATCCATGGTGGTGGAATTCATGGAGGCGGAATTATCGGCGGTGGAATCTCCACTGGTTCAAGCGACTGCCGATATTGGTGCAAGACTCCAGAGGGCCAGGCTTACTGCTGCGAGACTGTGCATGAACCAGAGACACCTGTTGGTACCAAGCCACTGGATTGCCCACAAGTCCGTCCCACTTGCCCCAACGTACGTTCTGGACCTCCCAAGACCTGTTCCAACGACTACAAGTGTGCTGGCTTGGATAAGTGTTGTTTCGACAGGTGTTTGGAAGAACACGTGTGCAAACCTCCCTCATTCTTCAGTAACCATTTTCCCTTTTAAATGGGAATATCCAGGAGGTTTACTGAAACTTATTGATAAGTAGCATTATTTATTGAATCTATGATTAATAAATGTCTATTCATTTTTATATATGTATCTATTTCCAAATCTTAATTCACTGGTAATTAATGTGCTTTTCTTTCGTTGAAATTAAGAAGATAAATTTGATTGGGCCTTAATGTTCACTGCCTTCGGAGACTGATAAGGAATGCGAGTGTAGAAGAAAAAATACCTTAGAAGTACCTGCGGTTTTCTCTATTTTGAAATAACATCATTTGCTGAATATTCGGTTATGTAAGGACTCTAAAGAGGAAGTAAAAAAAGAGATATCACTTATATATTACTGGATACATGGAATGTATAATGGATGAATCGAAGACCAAATAATTAGCAAAATGAAATGCACTGTATTGCAGAGTACACACACGCATTCAAATAGTTGGATTTCTAATGAAATCATAAAACCATTCTCGGTTATATACCAAACAGAAAAACATGTTAAACACATGATGCGGTGTGTGTATATGTATACACACACACACACACACACACACACACACACACACATATATATATATATATATATATATATATATATATATATATATATATATTAAACACCGAGGATGAAGTTTGAAATATGATAAAGGAAAAAACAAGAATGACTCGCTCTCCGGATGACTTGGATAAAAACGAGAAATAACTTTCATTAGAACCCAAGTTCAAGTTATAAAAAAAAAGAATGAAAATGAAATAATTAAATTCATTAATAAAAAAATGTATATATATATATATATATATATATATATATATATATATATATATATATATATATATATATAATTCCATTGCGTTAGAATGTGAATAAATACTATGGATTCATCTGTTCTGCTTAGGATTATTAGAACCATTAGTAGAGTCAAACGAATGAAAGTAAAGGGCGTTTAGAAAGACAACTTAGATTGATATGCAGTATGTCACGATCGCTCACTAGCAACAACAGGTCTTCCTGGAAATAAAGACATCAAAAGGGGGACAGTTGAGAGAGGGAGAGGGTGTATGGACGTGAGAAAAGAAGCAAAATTATGAGAAGCAAGTTTGAAGTGGAAAATGACATCAAAAAATAAAGAAAAAAAATGAAATGTCCAAAAAAGAAAGAAAACGGATGAAATGAAAAAAAAAGTAATAATAATAAAAATAATAACAAATACAAAAGACAAAGGAATATAAATCGAAGAGAGAATACAACGAAGAGGAAATAGCCTGTTCTTCGGGTAACTTGAGAAATGTAGAGATATGCATGAAATTAAAAAGAAATTTATTGCTAAATATAACGAGCAAGCAGGAATGGTTGTGAAGCATATTAAAGTTTAAGGATTACGAAGAAAATGAGGCAGATTAATCATTCATATTCAATTAATAAAAATAAATATATTTATATATATGGAGGTCAAGTCAGGAAAAATAAATATTATCATTTTTGGGATTTTTCAATATCATCATTATCATTACTATTAGTATTATTGTGATTTTTATTATCACGATCATTAGCATTATCATAATGAATATTACTATTTTCTTCTTCATTATCATCATTAGTAGTAGAAATACTAGCAGTAGTGATAGTAGTAGAAGTATTGTTATCATTGATACTATCATTATTATTATCATTGTTATCATCATCATTATTATTATTACTATGATTATCATCATCATTATCATCTTCATCATTTTTACCATTATCATTATTGTTATTATTACTATTATCAGCAACAGCAGCAGCGTCATAATCATTATTAACATCATTATCAATATTATTAACATTGCCATTATTAGTATCGTTACTATTATTAGCATTAATGTTACAACTACATCTACTACAGCTATCAATGGCATAATTTTAACTTAAACATTAACATTGTCACAGTAATTGTTATAAGCAGTAATATTGTCAGATATTAACATGGCTTTTATCTTTATCGTAACTGTTATTAGTGTATTTTCAGTCATTTCCAGTATTCCTTTAAAAGTCATTATTGTTATTTCTACATATATATCTACACATATATATGTACGTATGTATATATATATATCTGTGCATATGTTCTCACCTTTCTCTTTATATATAAAGATACGGAAGATCCAGACGTCCCAATACATTTTAGTGTTCTTTCCGCTAATCATATAAGCTTTATTCTGTTGAAAATTGGTATAAAGGAATCGCAGTAGTATGCATGATGATGATTGTTATGCTCTCTGGTGAATCCTCTAAACTTTTGGGAGAACGAGGTATATACATAAGATATCATACAACAGAAATACTATTCTCATACATAAGGAATACATGCTACATATCATACATAAAAGGAAACGTAAATATAGCAAACAAAGTAAATAGTGATACATGTGCTTTTCATGTAACATGTAGTAACTTTGGAAACAATATCACTATAATATCACACGATGATAATATAATTATGAATTATAATGATAATAACAATGATGATATTGATCCTGATGATAATACTGATAAGGATATTGAGAATAGTTATGATAATAATGATACTATTGCTAATAACAATTATAAAAGCAACAGTACCAATAGTAACACTGTTGACAATGTCAACAGTGATGATAGTTATTACACCAACATGATAGTATTCATCAAAACAAAAAAGATTATATCAGTGACACAACAGTAACAATCACGATAATAACTCATCATAGTAATAGACTTAAACCTGATAATTAATATGATATTGTTAATGAGGATGCTATCAACAAGACATTATTGTAAAAAAAACATTAACAGAGGTAATATCTATACTGATATATATATATATATATATATATATATATATATATATATATATATATATATATAGTAAACAATGATAATCAAAATGACAATATCAATGCTGAATTTCATATGAACATTTTGTTATCATTATCATTATTATTATTATAATCTTTTTTTTTTTTTTCAATACACCTTGGAACCATCCCTTTTTCTGAACATTTCCTTTCCATTTATTGACATGAGAAATTCGTATAACTGGTTTGGGGATAATTCGTTTTAAAATGGAAACCAAAGTCTGCATGATTCCAGGAAGCTCACACCGCTAATATGGGATATCCCGAGTGGCGAAGCGGGGTAGCGGGGGACTGGAGGACGGGAGGTGGCTCGCTGCAGCATATAAGCGAGGTTACATCTCGCACTCACCACATTCCACACCTCACCTCTAACCAACAATGAATGTGAGTGCTTGTTTCAAGATACATTGCATTTATAACCGACCTTACGAAAATACAAGCTTATGAGGATATTAGTTCAAATGTTTATAATCTGTTATCAAATTCAACAAACGCTGTTAAAACTTTTAGGTCACGATAGATAATTTCAATATCTACTCTTCCAGAGCATCAAAGCCGTGCTTGTGTGTTGCCTCCTAGTGGCTGTCTCCGCCGGTGTAGACCGAAGGAGAGGAGGAGGAGGAGGATCTAACAGATTCCTTCCTGGAGGCTTCGGTGGCGTCCATGGAGGCGGTCTCTTCGGCGGCGCTGGTGGAATCCATGGTGGCGGTATCCATGGTGGTGGAATTCATGGAGGCGGAATTATCGGCGGTGGAATCTCTACTGGTTCAAGCGACTGCCGATATTGGTGCAAGACTCCAGAGGGCCAAGCTTACTGCTGCGAGACTGTGTATGAACCAGAGACACCTGTTGGTACCAAGCCACTGGATTGCCCACAAGTCCGTCCCACTTGCCCCAACGTACGTTCTGGACCTCCCAAGACCTGTTCCAACGACTACAAGTGTGCTGGCTTGGATAAATGTTGCTTCGACAGGTGTTTGGAAGAACACGTGTGCAAGCCTCCCTCATTCTTCAATAACCATTTTCCCTTTTAAATGGGAATATCCGGGAGGTTTACTGAAACTTATTGATAAGTAGCATTATTTATTGAATCTGTGATTAATAAATGTCTATTCATTTTTTATATATGTATCTATTTCCAAATATTAATTCACTGGTAATTAAAGTGCATTACTTTCGTTGAAATTAAGAAGATAGATTTGACTGTGCCTTAATGTTCGCAGTACTGCCTTCGGAGAGTGATAAGGAATGCGAGCGTAGAAGAAAAAATACCTTAGAAGTACCTGCGGTTTTCTCCATTTTGAAATAACATAATTTGCTGAATATTCGGTTATGTAAGGACTCTAAAGAGGAAGTTAAAAAAAAAGAGAGATCACTTATATATTACTGGATACATGGAATGTATAATGGATGAATCGAAGACCAAATAATTAGTAAAATAAAATGCACTGTATTGTAGAGTGAGTACACACACGCATTCAAATACTTGGATTTCTAATGAAATCATAAAACCGTTCTCGGTTAGATACCAAACAGAAAAACATGTTAAACACATGATGCGGTGTGTGTATATGTATACACACACACATATATGATATATATATATATATATATATATATATATATATATATGTATATATTAAACACCAAGGATGAAGTTTGAAATATGATAAAGGGAAAGACAAGAATGACTCGCTCTCCGGATGACTTGGATAAAAAACGAGAAATAACCTCCATTAGAGCCCAAGTTCAAGTTAAAAAAAAAGAAATGAAAATAAATAATTAAATATAAAATTAAAAAAATATCTTATATAAATATATATATATCTATATATATATATATATAATTCCATTCCGTTAGAATGTGAATAAATACTATGGGCATTTCCTCATGGATTCATCTGTTCTGCTTAGGATTACTAGAACCATTAGTAGAGTCAAACGAATGAAAGTAAAGGGCGTTTAGAAAGACAACTTAGATTGATATGCAGTATGTCACGATCGTTCACTAGCAACAACAGGTCTTCCTGGAAATAAAGACATCAAAAGGGGGACAGTTGAGAGAGGGAGAGGGTGTATGGACGTGAGAAAAGAAGCAAAATTATGAGAAGCAAGTTTGAAGTGGAAAATGACATTGAAAATTAAAGATAAAATGAATTGTCTAAAAAGAAAGAAAACAGATGAAAAAAAAAACAATTATAATAATAGATACAAAAGGAAAAGGAATATAAATCGAAGAGAGAATACAACGAAGACAAAATAGCCCGCTCTTCGGGTAACTTGAGAAATGTAGAGATATGCGTGAAATTAAAAATGAAGAAAATTATTGCTAAGTATAACGAACAAGCAGGAATGGTTGTGAAGTATATTAATGTTAAAGAATTACGAAGAAAATAAGGCAGAATAATCATTAATATCAATTAATAAAAGTAAATATATATATGGAGGTCAAGTCAGGAAAAATGAATATTATAATCTTTGGGATTTTTCATTATTATTATTATCATTACTATGAGCATTATTGTGATTTGTATTATCACGATCATTAGCATTATCATAATCAATATTATTGTTTTTTTCCTCATTATCATCATTAGTAGTAGAAATACTAGCAGTAGTGGTAGTAATAGAAGTATTGTTATCATTGATACTATCATTATTATCATTATCTCTATTATCATCATTGTTATCATCATCATTATTATTACTATGATTATCATCATTATTATCTTTATCATTACTTTTACCATTATCATTATTGTTATTATTATTATTATTATCAGCAGCAGCATCGGCATTATCATCATTATTAGCATCAATATCAATATTATTAACTTTGCCATTATTAGTATTGTTACTATTATTAGCATTAATGTTACAGCTACATCTACTACAGCTATCAAGGGCATAATTCTAACTTGTTACAAGCAGTAATATTGTCAGATATTAACATGGCTTTTATCTTTATCGAAACTGTTATTAGTGTATTTTCAGTTATCTCCAGTATTCTCTTAAAAATCATTATTGTTATTTATATGTTGTCGTCCTTCGTTATTTGTTATCATCTTTGCTTTGCTGATTCTGTGTTTGTCTTTTGAGGGTGGGTTTGCTCTATCACAATAATAATTAACATCGCTATTTTTAACTGTATTATCAATTGAACTGTTAGTATAACTTTCATTAGCATCATTCCCGTTACTACTTGCATTACATACATAATTGTTACCGTTTCTCATTATTATTGGCATTACTTCAATTCATCATAATCATTGTTAACATTATTAATGTATCATCTTTATCAGTAGAATGGAAAGAAGTGAGATCGCAAGTAATAGATAATGACAAGTTATTCAATCAGAAAATCCATGAGGCAATGTACTGGGACGCCCGGATCATACCTGGCGGAGAGGGGAGGAGGGAGGGGTTGGGGGGTGGGGGGGCTGCTCAATTTTTTAGCCGTGTGTGGTTTCAGTGTGATGACGTCATAAAATCCCGTTTTAGTCTAGTCATCAGTAAGTTGCGTGTCTGCTTTGGGAAATTTGCAGTTGATCATGTTTATATCCTGAGGAAGTAAAGGAGGAAGATGGGCGTAAATAAAGAACTAATGAAGTGAGGAGGAAGGTAGGGGGGGTGGGGGGACAGGGTGTTGCCATCTCATGGAGGATACTCCTTTTTGTACATATATCCAAGGAAAAACGAGATTATGAAAGAGTGAAATCCAGTACTACTGTGACTTCATATTCGGGTGGGATCTCCCGGTCTGCTGGTATAGTGGGGGAAGGTTAGGGTGGGGAAGGGTGTGATTCCACAGTTTGTATTTAAGGAAGGTTCAGGCTCACACACGCCACATTGTCCAGTTAGCCTCGAGTGAACGATGAAGGTAAGCTCTACGATAACAAGTTTTTAATTTGTTCATACTCATCTCGTTATTCAAAGCTGTTAGTTTTCATTTACAAACTAAATAATCTTAGAGAACATAATTGTTGGATAACTGTAAATTCGTGAAGATGAATTTGCAGTATATTTAAGCATTATTTACTATCAGCTTTGTTTAAATCTTAACGATTAAAATCCTTTTTTCAGGCCGTCAAAGCAGTGATTGTGTGTTGCCTCCTAGTGGCTGTCTCCGCCGGTGTAGACCGAAGGAGAGGAGGAGGACGAGGATCCAACAGATTCCTTCCTGGAGGCTTCGGTGGTGTCCACGGAGGCGGTCTCTTCGGCGGCGCTGGTGGAATTCATGGTGGCGGTATCCATGGTGGTGGAATTCATGGAGGTGGAATTATCGGCGGTGGAATCTCTACTGGTTCAAGCGACTGCCGATATTGGTGCAAGACTCCAGAGGGCCAAGCTTACTGCTGCGAGACTGTGCATGAACCAGAGACACCTGTTGGTACCAAGCCACTGGATTGCCCACAAGTCCGTCCCACTTGCCCCAACGTACGTTCTGGACCTCCCAAGACCTGCTCCAACGACTACAAGTGTGCTGGCGCGGATAAATGCTGTTTCGACAGATGTTTGGAAGAACACGTGTGCAAACCTCCTTCATTTTTCAGCAACCATTTTCCATTTTAAAGCTTCTTTATTTTGAGTGTTTTATCGATTATTTAAGGAGCTAATGAAATCTGTAAATATATATTTTCTTGCAATAAATCCGTAAATACTGAATTTTTGTTTAATTCCTTAATTCGCATTCTAAGGATCTTGAATATAAAGAACTTTAATAGTTCAATTTTCCTTATTAAACAGTATCCATAGGTTTGTATCTAATAACAAGCTAATATATATTGAGTTAACTGTGCAATCTAGGTTTAGGTTATCGTACTATTAATGAATTATACTAATATAGCTACTGGGAACACGAAACATTAGTATGGCATATACTAATTGACCTGAATAACGTTTTATTAAGCTGTATATCATTTGATTATCTATCCATATCATTCATCTCCCGTGAATTTATGTTTTAGATCTGTATACAATATACTTTTTAATCAGCTTATTAGGGCTGTAGTTTTATAAAACATGAAATTTCAGTTTGGTATCTCTTCCTCATCGGCAGTCTCACTTTAAAGGACACTCCTGACCACTACCCAACCCTTTCGGTACTCTTTCTGTAGAAAGCTATTGAATCCTCACTGAGTGTCCACGTTTCCTGTAGGCTGACACTGTCACACAAAAAGCAACGTATGAATTGTACTACTTTGATGTATAAGGAATGAAGTTGAACACACAACCCATTATGACCTCTCCTAATATCGGATCGCTCTTTTCTATATGATTTAGCGAGTCGACTTTACAATATGTATTATCTGATTAATAACTGACGTTTGATAAAATATTCTTCTGCAATATACAAGCTTACCTTCCTTCTCTTTTCCAAAGTAGAAACAAATATACAAATACGCTGCAGCAATTTACAACAACCACATAACTTTTTTTGCATGACTAGGATAGAAACTGCCATCGAGTTGAAGCCCCTCCCCCCCCATATATATACAAAAAATAATAATAATAAATAAATATATATATCTAGTTCCTCTTCCTTTTCCCTGCAAGATCCGGTCCAAAATACTTCCCATGGCGTTTTCTCTGACTGCATACGATTTCACCATCATTTCAGTCTGCGAGGAAGAAATAACAACAATAAAGTTAATAACAATAATAATAAATGACCTTATTGTTATGATTATAGTAGTGATAAGATCAACAGCATTAGCGACATAGATGATGTTCATAACAACGGCAGGGATGACAATGATCTTGATAGTTCACATTATGAGCCCACTGACATGAATGGGCTCCAAATCCATCTAAAACACTGTCAAGACATAAATAATAATAATAATAAATGCATGATAACGCATTAGCAGCCCCTGAAACTATGGCACAATATAGACTCTACACATTTTTTCACCATGTGGTTCGGTTTTCATTGCTAAATACTTAGTATTGATCCTATCTTTTATTTATATGAAAATGGCAATATCATAGTAAACTTGCCAATACATTAACTACTCCAACGGCATTAGAAGGAGTTGTTGGGGAGAAGTGGGAGAAAGGGAGGGCGGGTAATATCTAGACTACTACTGTTTGAGACCGAGATCACTACTTTAACAACATAAGCCATAGCATACCGGTAATGGAGCGAGACTAAACGTATGGAGCATGACTTGGGACATTTAACTCATGAATAGCAAAACTCTACCTAAATTGTGTTTATATGGAAAATAACAATGCGTAACTTCAAATAGTTAGTTACTCTTAAAGGAATATTTTACCGAAACATGTCAGTTGGCTCTTATGAAGAGAAAAGGAAAATCTAAAACAACAATAATAATGATTATGCTAATGATAACAAAAAGAAAAAAAAGGAGTTCTATCACTAATAATGGTGGTGATGGTTCTGATTATAATGAAATATTATGAATGATATCAGGAACTATAGTAAAAAGAATGATAATGACCATTAAAATGTAAACGCTAATCCAGGGCATAAAAGATATATGCGTTACCTCTTAGTGGTAACACCGAGGGAGAGGAAGTGAACGAGAATCCAACAGATTCTTTCCTGGAGGATTCGGTAGTGTCAACGGAGGCGTGTCTCTTCGGCGACGGGAATCCAAAGTGGCAGAATTCTGTGGTGGTATCCAAGAAGGTGAAAGCCAAGGTGTTTCTGGTATCATAGGCGATGGGATCTCTACTGGCACAAGCAGATATCGGTGCAAACATCCGGAAGTGTTTTGGAAGGGTCATCTGATTGGGCATCCCTAAACATCGCTGTATCTGGTTATTATTGTCTTTTGACAGATAATAAATGCAAAATATAGGAAATGAACCTGATAAATCGCCTCTTCTCCTCTACAGAAGTTACTTTTATTTAGAATCCATTAAGAACTGAGTGAGAAGAATAGGAAAGGAGGGAAAGAGACAAGAGGAGTTGAAACGGAAAAAAGGAGAGAGATTAATACGCATGCACGCATTTTCACTGCAGTGTCACTGTGACGTCACTTCGCGTGGGGCAGATGACGTGTGGCTCATGTACAAGATATTACCATCTCCAAAATTTCTTAGTCATTACCTTTCATTGACCTGTGGCATTTGTCTAAATCGAATTATGTAAATATCTACCTTATACTTTTCCTCCCGCCCACCCCATATCCCCTTCAGCATATTTCCCTAATACTTGCTCTTGCTTATCTTTTTTTCTAATTCTGTTATAATTTGTCATACTTCGTATCTTTGGTTTTCACTCCTGCCATCCCTTTAGTTTCTTACCATCCTAAATATATTCTTGATAAATATCCATGGCCACTTCCAACTTTTCTTAAAGAGTTTTCTTTCTCGGTTAATTACATACTATGTTTCAGTGTGTTCCTTTGAAATATCTTTCTTCGGATACGCTCTTCGATCACAGCATTTTCCTCCTTATCTATTCACTTCCTGGTAGCTCTGTAATCTCATAAAGTTATTTCAATCTAATATATCTTTACTTTTTCTGTCGTGGATTCCTCTTTCCATTTAATCTCTTTTTTTCAATAAAGTTTTATCTCCTGCAATGATTGGAAAATAAAGATTCTGAGGCGATCAGAGAATAATGGTGTTTGCTTTCAGATAGAAAGATTAATTACAATGAAAAACATTATGCTAAAATAATAACGATAAAACAGAATAGTGATCAAAATCTAAGACTTCAATTTTGCTTCTATGTGCAATCGGGTTTCTTTGTTCCTTATCAAGATCTTCATTCTCCTGCCTCCTTTTATTCTTCTTTTGAAAACACTTCGTATTCACACAACCATAAATTATGTACTTGCCAACATTTCGGAGAATTATGTCATTATAGCCTGTGAAAAAAGTAAACAAAAATTTTGTGAAATAGATTTGACTAATTCAAAAAATAAAACCCCACCCAACCCACAACCGCTCAAGAAAAAGGGGAAAAAATAAAGCATACGTTGTAGATTCCATGAACCTCATGCCGCGACCATGGGATATCCCGAGTGGCGCCGCGTGGAGGTGGGGGGAGTTGCCAGATCCTGTATATAAGCGAGAATGGAAGTCGTACTCACCACATTACACAGCTCACCTCTAACAATGAACGTGAGTGCTTACTAGAGACATGCAGTTATATTTTACTGTATCTGAGTTCGTCTTATGTGCATTCAGTAACATAAATCACAAGGAATTATCTCTATATCTTCTATTGCAGAGCATGAAGGCCGTGATTGTGTGTTGCCTCCTTGTGGCTGTCTCCGCCGGGGTAGACCGAAGGAGAGGAGGAGGACGAGGATCCAACAGATTCCTTCCTGGAGGCTTCGGTGGTGTCCATGGAGGCGGTCTCTTCGGCGGCGGTATCCATGGTGGCGGAATCCACGGTGGTGGAATTCATGGAGGCGGAATCCACGGAAATGGTGGTATTATCGGCGGAGGAATCTCTACTGGTTCAAGTGATTGCAGATATTGGTGCAAAACTCCGGAGGGTCAAGCTTACTGCTGCGAGACTGTGCATGAACCAGAGACACCTGTTGGTACCAAGCCACTGGATTGCCCACAAGTCCGTCCCACTTGCCCCAACGTACGTTCTGGACCTCCCAAGACCTGTTCCAACGACTACAAGTGTGCTGGCTTGGACAAGTGTTGCTTCGACAGGTGTTTGGAAGAACACGTGTGCAAGCCTCCCTCATTCTTCAATAATCATTTTCCCTTTTAAAACTAGTCTTCTTAGGTAAAGGATGAAATTGTGATTTCTAATAATTATATATTTTATTAAAATATTATGAATGCCTATATCTTGTATTTTACTTAATCCATCGATTCTCGGAGGCGGTCTCTTCAGCGGATGTATTCAGAGTGGTAGAGTTCACGGTAGTGGAATACAGGCGATGGAATTCATGGTGGTAGAATCTATGCTGGTAGTAGTATTAGGGTCAAGCTTCCTGCTGCGAGACTCTTCATGAACCAGAGACACCTGTTGGTACCAAGCCACTGGATTGCCCACAAGTCCGTCCCACTTGCCCCATCGAACGTTCTGGGCCTCCTAAAAATTGTTCCAACGACTACATGTGCGCTGGCTCGGATAAGTTTTGTTTCGACAAGTTTTTGAAAGAACACGTGTGCAAACCTCCTTCATTCTTCAGTAACAATTTTCCTTTTTAGAACTACTCACCTTAGGTAAAAGATTTGCTACAATTTTCCTAAGCGAAATCTGTGACAGATGAATATTTATATTTTGATAATAAATTTATGAATGTATGTACCTGTATTTCACTTAATAAATCGATTCCCGTTTTATAGTGTAGTTAAATTTCTATAATAGTAATTCCATAATCTAAACTGTTAACGAATTATCTATAATATATATATATATATATATATATATATGTATGTATGTATATATATATGTAAATGTATGTATGTATGCATGTATTATGTACATATATATATATATATATATATATATATATATATGTATATATATATATATATATTTATATATATATATACAAAACAGTGTATATATATATATATATATATATATATATATATATATATATATATATATATAATATTATATATACATGTATATATATATATATATATATTATATAGTATAGTATATATAATATATATATATATATATATATATATATATATATATATATATATATATATATATATATGTATGTATGTATGCATATATGTGTGTATGTATGTATATAGGTATGTAAGTATAAATGTGTGTGTTATGATTACTACGAAGATGAAGAGTAAAGCACACTTTACTATAAATCTCCACCTTGCAAGAGTCATCTGAGTGGGACTTCCGTAAACATCACTGCATCTGGTTTATTACTAATACTATGAAATAAGGAAATTAATATAGAAAATGGAGCTGCTCATCGCCTCGTCTCCTCCACAGACATTACTTTTATTATCAATCGATATTAGATAAATACCCGTTAAGATTTTTTACAAGAGAGGGAAAGGAAAGGAAGGAAAGAACATTGTTACTGTATATCTAACATCAAATTATGCAAAAATCTTTAAACATGTATATATATATACATACACACACACACACACACACACACACACACACACACACACACACACATATATATATATATATATATATATATATATATATATATATATATATATATGTATAACTATATATATATTCTAAGTTTTATAAAATTAAGGTAAAGACTTAGATATGGATTTAGATGTACTGTGAATTATAACTATTTGTATAAGGTAATTTTGAATTGTATGTTGAAATGTTTAAAGGGTTACCAGAATTCAAGCTAAGGCTGACCTCCCCCCTCCCCAAAAAAAAGACCAAAATGTTCTAGTCTGAGGTCGATCATGAAGTTGAGAGAGGCGTTAAAACAAGTATCGCATTTGTTATTGCTTTAGTATTGATGTTATTCTTATTAATTGGAATAAGAGGGGATCCTGTAACTGGCAAAATACTCGATGTTAATTAAAAAGCAGAAAAAACACTAATCCCAAGGAATTAGAGCGGAACTTAAAATTCTTTGATCATACTAGATATGTAAAATGAAGCTAAAATAATCCTCGTCCATCCAAATTTTGATAATTGTGGTAAAAACAGTAATTGAAGCTAAATTTGGTAACACAGTGAAAGAGATAGAAAGTAAGAAGGACGACGACACAGAAAGAAGAGAGATATGAACACGTATGAATGTATTTTGTTTCCAGTGTCCCTTAGACGTCATTGAGTGCGTGGCATATGACGTCACAGATGAAAGAACTGGATTTGTGGCCAACGGACAAAGTGTTGCCATCCAGAAATTCTCTTGTGTCAATATACTTTCCCGCTGGAGTTACTCACTTCGATTAGCTGTCGCTGTTTTTTTTTTTTTTTTTTTTTTTTTTTTTACTGCATGTCCCTTATGCTTATTCGTCTCCCTCCCACTCCATATCCACTAAAGGATACTTCTATTTTATCTCTTGTTTATCCTGTGTTTCTTCTATTATCTTTCTATACCATCCCAAGTCTATTCTGTATAAGTGTTCTTGTCCATTTTTCTTCCCATTTTTCTTCCAACACTTCAAAAAGAGGTTTCCGGATATATTGATTGCATATGCAACAATATGCTCCTTTAAAACTTCCCTCTCCGCCTGCACTCTACCTTAACTTTTTAACTTCATTGCTTTTGCACATCTTTTGGATCACTGCATTTTTCACCTTGGCACTGTTTCCTTTACTTCCCGATTTCTCTGTCAACTTATCAGGTTATTTCTTTCCAATGATTTTACATTTCTTCTCTATTCGTATCAGTTCTTATTATATCACTTTGTCAACGAGTTGTTTAATTTTATCTGCTATTAATTTTCTTTTCAGTTTAATCACTTTTACCTTTTCCATGATGCGAAATGCTGACAAAGCGATCAAAACATAATTACTTTGTTTTAGGATATCTAGAATTTGCAAATGGAAGTATTGGAAAATGGATCATAGAGGCATATGTAAATAAGCAGAGTAGGGTTACTTGCTCCTTCATGAACTTTATTGACATTTGTGTGTATTATATAGATTGTCAACAAGATGAAGTTGATGGTTTGGTTATTATAGTATATTTCGAAAAAGCTGTTAGATATTCATGTACCTTCGTTGACAATCCACGTTTCTGCTCCTTTCCCATCGGCTATCGTGACTTAAATCATTTCAAGTGAGCACACGTGTTTCTCTACGTGATGTGATTTGTGGTGTCTTTGTATCATCTTTTGCTGCATATCATACAAAGATCAAGTCTGAGAGCAACATACAACATACTCTCGTTTTCCATTGTAGAATAATCCGCCGCAGCGACATATCCCGAAGCATGCACATGCCTTCATTAGGACCAGACTATGAGTTATCATTAGATATAAATATGATAATTATAATAATTAGAAAGACGTAAAAACATTAATATAAGTAACAATTATAATGATGGTGAGGATGGTCGTTATAGTGACGAAGATGACAATTGGAAGACAGAGATAGTGGTGATAAATTATAACCAGATTAATAACAATTATTAATATGATGATAGGTATAATGATAAAACAAAATAATTATCATAATTCGAGAATTCGGGTTTGCTTTATGGTGCATATCATTCATGATCTTTATTTTCCTCTCTCTTCTCATTCTTCTCTTTTGAAAACACTTAGTCTCTTCTTCGTGTTCACACAACCATAAATTATGTGTTATCCACCATAAAGATTTCAATATACATTTCAAGCTGTAATGTCTTTATAGTCTGTGAAAGATAGGAAAGAAGAAATCTGAAATAGATTGTTAATAATTCGCAAAATAAGGAATAAAAATAAAAAGAAAAAAAAGGAAGATCAAACGTCGGAGGATTCCATAACTCTTATACCGCGAGCAAGGGATATCCCGAGTGGCGCCGCGTGGAGGTGGGGGAAGTTGCCGGATCCTGTATATAAGCGAGGATGGAACTCGCACTCACCACATTACACAGCTCACCTCTAACCAACAATGAATGTGAGTGCTTGTTTTAAGAAGTGCAATAGTAGTTATATTGCCGCCTATCTAAGCTCATCTTATGTGTATTCAAATGGACACGCTTCGTTTTGAATGCTGTTTAATTATCATAGGTCACAATGAATGACTTCAATATCTATTGCAGAGTATGAAGGCCGTGATTGTGTGTTGCCTCCTAGTGGCTGTCTCCGCCGGTGTAGACCGAAGGAGAGGAGGAGGACGAGGATCCAACAGATTCCTTCCTGGAGGCTTCGGTGGTGTCCACGGAGGCGGTCTCTTCGGCGGCGGTATTCATGGTGGCGGAATCCACGGTGGTGGAATTCATGGTGCTGGAATCCACGGTGGTAGTGGTATTATCGGTGGTGCAATCTCTACTGGTCCAAGCGATTGCAGATATTGGTGCAAGACTCCAGAGGGCCAAGCTTACTGTTGCGAGACTGTGTATGAACCAGAGACACCTGTTGGTACCAAGCCACTGGATTGCCCACAAGTCCGTCCCACTTGCCCCAATGTACGTTCTGGACCTCCCAAGACCTGCTCCAACGACTACAAGTGTGCTGGCTCGGATAAATGTTGTTTCGACAGGTGTTTGGAAGAACACGTGTGCAAACCTCCCTCCTTTTTCAGCAACCATTTTCCCTTCTAAGGCTAGTCATCTAGTGTAAAGAATGAAGGATGTTTCCCGAATGCCAACGGAGAAAGTGAAATCTGTGATTTATTAATATTTATTTTCTCATAATAAAACCATAAATGATCGCCACGTTTATTTCATTAATCCAAATTTTGATGGTGAACGAGAATACAAACTACTTTAAATAATAAACCTTCATATATCTATCCAAAATAACAGATTTGTATCAAATGGCGTAATATATATTCACTTAAACATGTCATCTCAGTTTAGTTTATCGTACTGTGAATAGTATGGCTACTAGGAAAGAAGGACTGAAGTAACTTATGTACCTGACTGATTTTTTATACCTTTATCATTATATCTTCATTATTTACTCTTTTATTATGTGTGACTAAATCTATCTACCACTGTCTCATTAAAACACACTGTGTCTTATCTAATTTTTTTAGACTTACGTGTACACACACACACACGTCTACACACATATATTCATGTATATTTATATAGATGGATATATATAAAGAAATATATATATATATATATATATATATATATATATATATATGTATATTTGTGTGTGTATGTATGTATTTGAAGGATACTATAGAGATGAAGAGTGAGTAAGACTATTAATCTTTTCATAAGGTTAGTCTTTCTTGTGTTATTTCCATAAACATCACTGTATTTGTTTTACTACTATCCTCTAAGATATAATGAAAGTAAACATATAGAAAAAGAACCGATTCAATTGCCTCGTCTATTCTTCAAACTTTTATTTTATTTAGAAGTGATATTTGATATATATACGTTAAGAACCATTGAAATAGAAAGGGAGGGATGCAAAGAAAAAGAAAGTATAAGTAAAGTTGAAACAGAAAGAGTGGGGAGAGATGAACATGGATGTGTTATTATGACGTCACTATGCGCGTAGTAGATGACGTCACAGAGGAAGAACTGGTTTGTGGTAAATGCAGAGTGTTTCCATCTCCACAAATTCTCCTATTTCAATATGCTTTCGCGTTGAAGTCATTCTATTCCATTAACCTACTGAATTTGTCCAACCTGAACTATGTCTATATTTCCATGGTACTATTTTGCCTTTCTCCTTCTCTGTATCCTGTGAAGGATATTTTTCTTATAATTTCTATTGTTCTTGCTTTTCTATAATTTCTGAGTACTATACTTTTTATGTCTCTCTGAACTAGATGACTATTTTTCACTCTTTCATTTTCCCAACACTTCCAATAGAGGTTTCCGCCTCGATTGATTATATCCAATGCCTTAATGTGTTCTTTTGGGACGTCCTTCCTCGTTTACACTTTTTATTAATTCTCTTTCATATTTTTCCCATTGCACATCATGGCAATTTACTTCTTCATATTACTGATTTCTTTACTTCTGGGTCATTTGATTAGATCATTTCCTTCCTCCGATTATACACTCCTAACTCACATTCGCATCAATTCTTACTACCCTTCTGTGTCTTTTTTTTCGTTTTTCAGATCATCCACTTTTCCAATAATATTTTCATTACTTTTTGCATGATGAAGAAATAAATGCATTCGAGACGATCAAAGGATAATTGTGTTTTCCTTCAGAACTGGATAAACACGGAAAATTATATATGAAATGATACCTATACTTTACAAGTAAAAATAGTGGAAAACAAATCCTTTATCAATTTCATTGATACAAGTGTATAATATATCGTCAATAGTTAAAATTCATAACATTCGTGAAACAGTAAATTCCGAAATAGCTATTGGGTATTTACACACATTCTGATAGAAGTCAAATCATTCATTATGTTGTCTTTTTACTTTCGTTGACAATCCAAGTATCCTCTTCTTTATTTGTATTGGCAGCATATACTACAGCATGTCCGCACCTGTCACGACTAGACTGGAAATTAGAAACTATTCTTATTGAACTGAAACCTCGCATGTATAAAAAACCTAGCAACTCTTCCATAACCTACCCCCTTCCCCCCCATCCCCTTCCCTTCTCCTTCGTTCTCGACTTACAGTAAGAACATGACGTCACAATCATTTTCCATTTGTGATTTTATAGTCGTTTAACCTTTAGTTGCTATCCTTATCATCAACATTACTACAATTATTATGAACCCACAATGATAAATTTATTAGTGATGCTATTACTACTAAAAATGATTATGCTGAAAATAAAAAGAAGACAATTAGGTATATACATGTCGAGGTACGTTATTTTTACTGTCATGAGTAACTTTTTCCATATTGCCTTCATTTTCATCCTCTGAAAGTATTTTATCCTCTCTTTTTGGTACTCACATAAAATACGTGTTTTCCATCATAAGATTCTTCGATACACATTATTTAAGGGTATTTTGTCTCTATAATCTATAAACAATAAAAAAAAATGAGTGAAATGAAATCCAATTTCGCAAAAAAGAAAAAGAAAAAAAAGAATGGGGGAATCCAAACATTGTATAAATGATTCCAGGAACCACAAACCGCGAGCATGGGATGTCCCGAGTGGCGACGCGTGGAGGTGGGGGGAGTTGCCAGATCCTGTATATAAGCGAGGATGGAACTCGCACTCACCACATTACACAGCTCACCTCTGACCAACAATGAATGTGAGTGCTTACTCTAAGATACACAATAGTAGTTATATTCCACCGTATCTTACTTCGTCTTATATACATTTAAAATATCTGTAGATCCTGATGACTTATTTCACTATCTTCTCTTGCAGAGTATCAAGGCCGTGATTGTGTGTTGCCTCCTAGTGGCTGTCTCCGCCGGTGTAGACCGAAGGAGAGGAGGAGGACGAGGATCCAACAGATTCCTTCCTGGAGGCTTCGGTGGTGTCCATGGAGGCGGTCTCTTCGGCGGCGCTGGTGGAATTCACGGTGGCGGTATCCATGGTGGTGGAATTCATGGAGGTGGAATTATCGGCGGTGGAATCTCTACTGGTTCAAGCGACTGCCGATATTGGTGCAAGACTCCAGAGGGCCAAGCTTACTGCTGCGAGACTGTGTATGAACCAGAGACACCTGTTGGTACCAAGCCACTGGATTGCCCACAAGTCCGTCCCACTTGCCCCAACGTACGTTCTGGACCTCCCAAGACCTGCTCCAATGACTACAAGTGTGCTGGCGCGGATAAATGTTGTTTCGACAGGTGTTTGGAAGAACACGTGTGCAAACCTCCCTCCTTTTTCAGCAATCATTTTCCCTTTTAAAGTCGACAATTTTCCGGTTATTAACGGAAGATGAGAAAGCTGTGATTTGTAGATATTTATCTTTTATAAAAAAATAAATTCTTATATGTCTATAATTCCTTTCATTTGTTTATTCCGTTCATCACTATTATTATCATGGAATTAGATGTTGATAATAAGTAAGTAGTAGTATGTATATTTTTGTTTCAAAACATTTGTATGACAAAATAAACACGCACACATATCAATACACACACACACACACACACACACACACACAATATGTGTTTGTCCCGACATGTTATATATATATATTATTTATATATATGTATATAATATATATTATATATTTATATACCTATATGTGTGTGTGTGTGTGTATACGAATGTGTGTATATATATATATATATATATATATATATATATATATATATACATATATATATATATATATATATATGTCAAGCTAAGGCTGACCTCCCCCCTCCCCAAAAAAAAGACCAAAATGTTCTAGTCTAAGGTCGATCATGAAGTTAGAGGCGTTAAAACAAGTATCGCATTTGTTATTGCTTTATTATTGATGTTATTCTTATTAATTGGAATAAGAGGGGATCCTGTAACTGGCAAAATACTCGATGTTAATTAAAAAGCAGAAAAAAACACTAATCCCAAGTAATTAGAGCAGAACTTAAAATGCTTTGATCATACTAGATATGTAAAATAAAGCTAAAATAATCCTCGTCCGTCCAAATTTTGACAATCATGGTAAAAACAGTAATTGAAGCTAAATTTGGTAACACTGTGAAAGAGATAGAAAGTAAGAAGGGCGACGACACAGAAAGAAGAGAGATATGAACACGTATGAATGTATTTTGTTTCCAGTGTCCATTAGACGTCATTGAGTGCGTGGCATATGACGTCACAGATGAAAGAACTGGATTTGTGGCCAACGGACAAAGTGTTGCCATCCAGAAATTCTCTTGTGTCAATATACTTTCCCGCTGGAGTTACTCACTTCGATTAGCTGTCGCTTTTTTTTTTTTTTTTTTTTTTTTTTTTTTTTTTTTTTAACTGCATGTCCCTTAAGCTTATTCGTCTACCTCCCACTCCATATCCACTAAAGGATAATTCTATTTTTATCTCTTGTTTATCCTGTGTTTCTTCTATTATCTTTCTATACCATCCCAAGTCTATTCTGTATAAGTGTTCTTGTCCATTTTTCTTCCCATTTTTCTTCCAACACTTCAAAAAGAGGTTTCCGGATATATTGATTGCATATGCAACAATATGCTCCTTTAAAACTTCCCTCTCCGCCTGCACTCTACCTTAACTTTTTCACTTCATTGCTTTTGAACATCTTTTGGATCACTGCATTTTTCACCTTGGCACTGTTTCCTTTACTTCCCGATTTCTCTGTCAACTTATCAGGTTATTTCCTTCCAATGATTTTACATTTCTTCTCTATTCGTATCAGTCATTACTATATCACTTTGTCAACGAGTTGATTAATTTTATCTGCTATTAATTTTCGTTTCAGTTTAATCACTTTTACCTTTTCCATGATGCGAAATGCTGATAAAGCGATCAAGACATAATTACTTTGTTTTAGGATATCTAGAATTTGCAAATGAAAATATTGGAAAATGGATCATAGAGGCATATGTAAATAAGCAGAGTAGGGTTACTTGCTCCTTCATGAACTTTATTGACATTTGTGTGTATTATAATAATTGTCAACAAGATGAAGTTAATGGTATGGTTATTATAGTATATTTCGACAAAGCTGTTAGATATTCATGTACCTTCGTTGACGATCCACGTTTCTGCTCCTTTCCCATCGGCTATCGTGACTTAAATCATTTCAAGTGAGCACACGTGTTTCTCTACGTGATGTGATTTGTGGTGTCTTTGTATCATCTTTTGCTGCATATCATACAAAGATCAAGTCTGAGAGCAACATACAACATACTCTCGTTTTCCATTGTAGAATAATCCGCCGCAGCGACATATCCCGAAGCATGCACACGCCTTTATTAGGACCAGACTATGAGTTATCATTAGATATAAATATGATAATTATAATAATTAGAAAGACGTAAAAACATTAATATAAGTAACAATTATAATGATGGTGAGGATGGTCGTTATAGTGACGAAATGACAATTGGAAGACAGAGATAGTGGTGATAAATTATAACCAGATTAATAACAATTATTAATATGATGATAGGTATAATGATAAAACAAAATAATTATTATAATTCGAGAATTCGGGTTTGCTTTATGGTGCATATCATTCATGATCGTTATTTTCCTCTCTCTTCTCATTCTTCTCTTTTGAAAACACTTAGTCTCTTCTTCGTGTTCACACAACCATAAATTATGTGTTATCCACCATAAAGATTTCAATATACATTTCAAGCTGTAATGTCTTTATAGTCTGTGAAAGATAGGAAAGAAGAAATCTGAAATAGATTGTTAATAATTCGCAAAATAAGGAATAAAAAGAAAAAGAAAAAAAAGGAAGATCAAACGTCGGAGGATTCCATAACTCTTATACCGCGAGCATGGGATATCCCGAGTGGCGACGCGTGGAGGTGGGGGATCCTGTATATAAGCGAGGATGGAACTCGCACTCACCACATTACACAGCTCACCTCTAACCAACAATGAATGTGAGTGCTTGTTTTAAGAAAGGCAATAGTAGTTATATTGCCGCCTATCTAAGCTCATCTTATGTGTATTCAAATGGACACGCTTCGTTTTGAATGCTGTTTAATTATCATAGGTCACAATGAATGACTTCAATATCTATTGCAGAGTATGAAGGCCGTGATTGTGTGTTGCCTCCTAGTGGCTGTCTCCGCCGGTGTAGACCGAAGGAGAGGAGGAGGAGGAACCAACAGATTCCTTCCTGGAGGCTTCGGTGGTGTCCACGGAGGCGGTCTCCTCGGTGGCGGTATTCATGGCGGCGGAATCCACGGTGGTGGAATCCACGGTGGTGGAATTCATGGTGGTGGAATCCACGGTGGTAGTGGTATTATCGGTGGTGCAATCTCTACTGGTCCAAGTGATTGCAGATATTGGTGCAAGACTCCAGAAGGTCAAGCCTACTGCTGCGAGACTGTGTATGAACCAGAGACACCTGTTGGTACCAAGCCACTGGATTGCCCACAAGTCCGTCCCACTTGCCCCAACGTACGTTCTGGACCTCCCAAAACCTGTTCCAACGACTACAAGTGTGCTGGCTTGGATAAATGTTGTTTCGACAGGTGTTTGGAAGAACACGTGTGCAAACCTCCCTCTTTTTTCAGCAACCATTTTCCATTCTAAGGCTAGTCATCTAGTGTAAAGAATGAAGGATGTTTCCCGAATGCCAACGGAGAAAGTGAAATCTGTGATTTATTAATATTTATTTTCTCATAATAAAACCATAAATGATCGCCACGTTTATTTCATTAATCCAAATTTTGATGGTGAACGAGAATACAAACTACTTTAAATAATAAACCTTCATATATCTATCCAAAATAACAGATTTGTATCAAATGGCGTAATATATATTCACTTAAACATGTCATCTCAGTTTAGTTTATCTTACTGTGAATAGTATGGCTACTAGGAAAGAAGGTCTGAAGTAACTTATGTATCTGACTGATTTTTTATACCTTTATCATTATATCTTTATTATTTACTCTTTTATTATGTGTGACTAAATCTATCTACCACTGTCTCATTAAAACACACTGTGTTTTATCTAATTTTTTGAGACTTACGTGTACACACACACGTCTACACACACACATATATTCATGTATATTTATATAGATGGATATATATAAAGAAATATATATATATATATATATGTGTGTGTGTGTGTGTGTGTGTGTGTGTGTGTGTTTGTGTGTGTGTGTATGTATGTGTTTCAAAGATACTATAGAGATGAAGAGTGAGTAAGACTATTAATCTTTTCATAAGGTTAGTCTTTCTTGTGTTATTTTCATAAACAGCACTGTATTTGTTTCATTACTATCCTCTAAGATATAATGAAAGTAAACATATAGAAAAAGAACCGATTCAATTGCCTCGTCTATTCTTCAAACTTTTATTTTATTTAGAAGTGATATTTGATATATATCCGTTAAGAACCTTTGAAAGAGAAAGGGAGGGATGGAAAGAAAAAGAAAGTATAAGTAAAGTTGAAACAGAAAGAGAGGAGAGAGATGAACATGGATGTGTTATTATGACGTCACTATGCGCGTAGCAGATGACGTCACAGAGGGAAGAACTGGTCTTGTGGTAAATGTAGAGAGTTGCCATCTCCACAAATTTCCCTATTCTAATATGGTCTCCCGTCGAAGTCATTCAGTTCCATTAACCTGCTGAATTTGTCCAACCTGAACTATGTCTATATTTCCATGGTACTCTTTTGCCTTTCTCCTTCTCTGTATCCTGTGAAGGATATTTTTCTTATAATTTCTATTGTTCTTGCTTTTCTATCATTTCTGTGTACTATACTTTTTATGTCTCCCTGAACTAGATGACCATTTTTCACTCTTCTTTCCTTTTTCCAACACTTCCAAAAGAGGTTTCCGCCTTGGTTGATTACATCTAATGCCTTGATGTGTTCCTTTGAAACGTCCTTCTTCGTTTATACTCTTCAGTAATTCTGTTTCATATCTTCCCCATTGCACATCATGGCAATTTACTTCTTCATATTACCGATTTCTTTACTTCTGGGTCATTTGATTAGATCATTTACTACCGATTTTACACTCCTAATTCATATTCGCATCAATTCTTACTGCCCTTCTGTGTCGTATTTTTTCTTTTTTTTCTGATACTAGTTCACCTTCCATATCAACCACTTTTCCAATAATATTTTCATCACATTTTGCATGATGAAGAAATAAATGCATTCGAGACGATCAAAGGATAATTGTGTTTTCCTTCAGGACGGGATAAACACGGAAAACCATATATGGTATGATACCTATACTTTACAAGTAAAAATAGTGGAAAACAAATCCTTTATCAATTTCATTGATACTAGTGTATAATATACCATCAACAATAGTTAAGATTCATAACATTCGTGAAACAGTAAATTCCGAAATAGCTATTGGATATTTACACACATTCTGATAGAAGTCAAATAATTCATTATGTTGTCTTTTTACTTTCGTTGACAATCCAAGTGTTCTCTTCTTTATTTGCATTGGCAGCATATAGTACAGCATGCCCGCACCTGTCACGACTAGACTGGAAATTAGAAACTGTTGTTATCGAACTGAAACCTCGCACGTATAAAAAAAAACTAGAAACTCTTCCATAACCTACCCCTCCCCTTCTCCTTCGTTCTCGACGTACAGTAAGGACATGACGTCACAATCATTTTCCATTTGTGATTTCATGGTTGTTTAACCTGTAGTTAGTGTTGCTATCCTTATCATCAGCATTACTACAATTATTATGAACCCATAATAATAAATTTATTAGCGATGCTATTATTACTGAAAATAAAAAGAGGACAATTAGGTATATACATCTCGAGGTTCGTTATTTT
>NW_028234440.1:7720550-7733050 GCF_977035675.1 Penaeus japonicus
GTAAATAATGTTCTATTTATATCTTGAGTTATAATATATTGTTAATGTTTTTAGCTACCGTGTTTCACATTACCCTTTATTTATTATGTGTGGGAATTAGAACAATCTCTGCTCGCCACATATTCTGGTGCCCGAGACGGGACCCGTTTTGCCCATCACAAAAACTGGTTGTAGCAGGGACACCATCTTATAACCATCACAATATATATATATATATATATATATATATATATATATATATATATATATATATATTATATATATGTATATATAAGTATATATACACATATATACATACATACATACACACACACACACACACACACACATATATATACATATATATGTATATATATATATATATATATATATATATATATATATATATATATATATATATATATATACATATATATGCGTGTCCGTGTGTGTGTGTTTGCGTGAGTGTGTGGGTTGTGTGTGTGTGCGGGTGCGTGTGCTTGTGTGTGTGTGTGCGTGCGTGTGCGTGTGGGGGTGCGTGTGTTTGTGTGCGTGAGTGTGTGTGTGTGGGTGGGTGGGTGCGGGTGCGTGTGCTTGTGTGTGTGCGTGTGCGTGTGTGTGTATGTGTGTTCATGTGCGTGTGTGTGATCTTACCTAGTAGTTTAAGCACACGCGGGAGAGCTGATTTCAATAGACGCATTTCTGGCACATACAACGTCTTTTAGAAGGTTGTTCTATTCATTCTTAGCCTTCTTTGGAAAACAGTATTTCTCTACATCCTTATCATCACGTTTTATTCTTAACTTTTGTATTACAAGCGATAAAGTCTTCCTTATCTATCTTCACTGTTCCTGAGACATGATTGCAAAGCATTATCATGTCACCCGCTTTTCTTCTTTCTTCCGATGTTGCAAGTCTTCATTTCTTCATCTGTGCACATAGTTCTAGTCCCGTGGAGTTGGCTCGTTTCATTTTTAGTAATTTGTTAATTTGATAAGTTATTGATATGTTATGTGGATAGGGTTGAAGTGATTCAGAGCTGTTTTGCTGTACACACACACACACACACACACACATATATATATATGTATATATGTATGTATATAAGTATGTATGTATGTATGTATGTATATACATACATACATTTGCAACATAAGACAACAAATTTCTCCTAAAATAGATGATTAGGCCAGTTATGATCAATATATTCACAACTATAATCCTAAATGTCCTACACTAATAAAATTAAACAAATCAAAGAAGCTGAAAGGTTTTTGCTTTTCCCTGCATTCGACAGTGCATCCAGAATGCAGCCTCAAGAAGGAGAGAGTATATATATGCACCCGACGTGTGAGCCATCAGGTGGGTGAATATATACATGCAACGAGTTACTCTTCTTGCATTTTTATATTGCTTTTCTAAAGTCTGACAAAATACATTCTATAAAATTAGGGAAGCAACCAAAATAGTAGATTTAATAAAAAAATAAATAAATAAATAAATAAAAATAAACTTTAATTTCTGACAGTTTGTTGAATACTCAGCAAATATGGTGGATGAGATTATTAGATTTACAATTTTTTATTATAAGGATTACAATCGACGGAATGGAATCAACAGAGAAAGTCCCCTGATACTGATACTGATAGTGATAATAACATGGTATTGGAAATATATGGTAAGAAAAACCATATATGAATAACCAACACTGGAATACAAAGTTTCAATGGTGATTTATGGCAACTGATGTACTGGTTATGTATGGTACACAAGGATGAAGACCTCATAAATCGTTTTTGATTTGTCATTACTCCCTTTGTTTTATCTATTCCTTTATTCATCTGTTTTTCCTTTTTAGTGCCGCTTTTCTTTCCATCATATGGCCACATATTATAGTCTACTGTCGGATCAAAGATTCTTAATACATTCAGTTTTATGCTAAATGCCAAGTTGTACAGCAAACCTACCAATTCTTTGTGAAATCATGAACTTGGTGTTTCTAAGATATTCAATTTGCATTTTAAATTAATGGAAGAGTAAGATTTATAATCTATACGTGATTCCGTTTCCAAATTCATCCACAAAATTGAAAAGGGAATGAAAATATAATAGAATATGGTTATTCTTTTCATGAAATGCATAATTTGTCTATGGGTATAGTACTTTAAATATGTATTGGATAATACATATTGAATAAAATTCAATACACTACTACATCTGGTGCAGAATGAAAAATACTAGAGTCTTTTATGAAACTGAGTATCAAAAGGTACAGTTTAAGCGACACTCACCGTAATGATAACAGTCTAAACTAAAATAGCATACATGCTCTACATTCAGTATTATAATGTGTATAATTCATAAAATACACTTATCAAATATTAAAATTTAATGTTTAAACGGTGGATTTTGATTTGAAGATGGTATAGACGTATAGACAAAGCTTGTGAGTATATTCCATGCTATGGCACAGCTGTCAATTCTAAAATCGTGAAAATATATAAAACATAAAATATAATAATCAAAATAACTACGAGGTACAACAAACTTTCGAAATAGAACGATAAAAAAAAAAACATTCCGGATTGTTTATAGATCAATTTTATTCCCCTTTAGAGATTTGATACAATCTATAACACAGACTAGATAATTTGGCTTCATTTCTTGGATGAAGATAAGGAAGAATTATGTGCAAGACTGCCAGGCAATGAAACTTTATCATGTATCATATTACTTATTCTAGTATAACATGTTCTAACCAGAGAAAGGGAGAGACAACCAACATGAGTGTGTGTGTGTAAACATTAAATGAAAACACATTTGGAGAAAACAATTATTTATTAGTCACCAATTGTGCATCAGTCAACAGTCGCGTTTGATTTCCTTTCCCTTTAACCAAATTGTTGATAGAACGAAGGTGGCTTGCATACATGTTGTTTGAGGCACCTGTCGTAGCAGCACTTGTCAAAGCCGGCGCACTTAAAGTCGTTGGAGCAATTAATAGGTGGTTGTACTTGGAAACGTGTCTCTGGGCAGGTGGGACGGACTAGTGGGCAATTGTTGGGCTTGGTGCCCACGGGCCCCTCGGGCTCAAAGACAGTCTCGCAGCAGTAGGCTTGTTTCTCGGGAGTTAGGCACCAGTTTCTGCATATGGCGGGTTGGCCTGGGAAACTGCCAGGGACACCGCCAGGGACACCTCCGGGGAAACCTCCGGGGACACCTCCGGGGACACCTCCGGGGAAACCTCCGGGGACACCTCCGGGGAAACCTCCGGGGACACCTCCGGGGAAACCTCCGGGGACACCGCCAGGGAAACCTCCATGGACTCCACCGGGGTTACCGCCAATGAAACCTCTGCCCTTCCCCCCGTGTGCGCCTCCAGTCCTTCCTTGCCCTTCGCATGACGCCGCCAACAGAACGCAGATCAGAACTCCGAGACCCTGACAATATGGAAATAAGGTCAACAAACAATTTGGCTCATGGCATTACAGTTCGTTTTGTGGACACGCGGTAAAATATGATTTTATTATTAAACTAATCAACCGACAACAGATACAAAAAAAAAATATAAACTTCACTAGCGGAAAAAATGGTTTACTTGATGGCTGATGGATTACAACATTGCTTGAGCCTGCTGTAAAATCTTACTGTAAACCAAAATGCGTCTCCATCAGGATACCGCGTTTTTATTCTTTATTATGAACAGGATCTATCACAAGCTCAATCATTTTTGTATTTGGGGGAAATGCACAAAAAAATCTCATGTTAGATAATGCTAGAATAATAGTTTATAAACAGAAACTCCTACAACCCACAAATTGAGCGCGCAGCCTGCAATGGCCACTGATACAACCTTTCTACTCTGATTACATATTGCATCACTTGCAAGATACTAAAATTCCTCTAAAAGTAAATGCTGAAAAATAGTTGCGTAGCTGTACTTTGTATGTGTGTGTTAAACAATGCCTACATGTTTTAGTAAATAGGTATTACTCACTTACCATGCTTACTGCAAATATCTATTCATCACTAATTTTAGCTCATGCCCCTAATTGGGAGATAAAAGCTTCTTATTTATTTTTATACTATGCTATACTATATTAAAAAAAAAATAGATACGTGCGGCCTGATGAAAACTAAGATACATGTTCCTAATACAATATCATTAAAAAAAAAAAATCGTTGTAAGCACAATCTTAATCTAACAAGAATTATAGCACAGCCTCCATTATATGCCTCGAAGCACAAGCAAACACTCACCTTCATGGTAAACCGAGTGATGTGAGTGAGGCTGTGAGAGCTGCAATTTCCTTATATACAAGGCCCTCTGTTCTGACTCCTCCCCCTCCCTGAACTTCGCAAGGAAAATCCACTCTCGCGTAGGGTTTCCCCATAATCTTTGGGCCGCTTCCAACAGTGATTGTGATTGTGATATGTTATTTTTGAACATTGTCGTTAAGAGGTTAAGATTGGGTGGGAATATTCAGTGCACGCCGATGGTGAGAAAGTCTTTTTATACAGAAGAAAGGAGAAAGAACGTAAGGGTTATTGTAGATTCAAAAAAGGGGATTTATATATTCACCGACATGTCGAACCATTTATGTGTAAATACTAATCAGAATGATAATTATGATAATATCATTAATGCAAAACCACTGTAAGTGAACGAATCACCGTTGTTAATATATATTCATATACACACACATACACACACATATATATGTATATATGTATACATATATATATATATATATATATATATATATATATATATATATATTGAGAGAGAGAGAGAAAGAGATTTTAGATATAGAAATATACATATATGTGCATATGAATATATATGTTTCTCCTCCTCCCTTCTTTCTCTCTCCCACTCACTCTCTCTTTTCTCTTCCTCCCTTCCTATTTCTCCCTCACTCACTCCCTTTCTCCTTTTCCATTCCTTTCTCTTTTTCAACTGATATTCAATCATTTTTTGTCTAGTATCAGTTTTAGACATTAAAGCATTGTGTCAAAAATAGATAAATAGAGATTTACAAACCACTAAAGGTTGAACAGTAATTAATACATATATAATTATTTGTGATATGTTCTCTATAATCATCATTCGCTTGATTAACATAAGACACAGCCACAAGGTACATCATTGACAGAATTGGCAGAGAAAACTCCATGGAGTTGCTCGACATTGGCAAAAATAGCTAAAGTCTCAGAACCTGTATTTGTTCAGGACGCCCGCATTATACATTTTGTCAAATATTCACTTCTGATGTTTTCGTTTCTTTTTTTTTTTCTTTCTTTCTTTTTTTATCTTTCCGTCGACTGTCGTTTCTCTCTCACTCACTCCTTTTCCCCTCCTTTCTTCTTCTTTTTTCTCTCTCTCACACTCCCTATCTCCTCCTCCTTTCCTTTCTCTCTCTCTCACTCACTGTCTCTCTTTCTTCTTCTCCCTTCCTTTCTCTCTCCCACTCACTCTCTCCTTTATCTTCCTCCCTTTCTCTCTCTCTCACTCACTTTCTGCTTTCTCCTCCTCCAACCTTTTTCTCTCTCACTCACTCTCTCCCTTTCTCCTCTTCCCTTCCTTTCTCTCTCTTACTCACTCTCTCCCTTTCTCCGCCTCCCTTCCTATCTCTCTCACTCACTCGGTTTTAGGTCTGTCATTTTCATAAAACTTGCAAAATAAAAACCATTGGTAAAACACTATAGTAAAACAATAAAATTATTTGAACATGATATTATCATATCGAGCAAGCATGGATACATTTGCTTGTTCTATAAGGTTTAGCAATCAATTAAAAGTATACAATGAAAAAAAGGTTTTCTAAAAGGCCCGACAAATAAAAGTAAACAAAGTTCTTGTAAGGCCGCCAGGCTTCCCTTCTCTGCCTTTGCTGCCCCCCCCCCCCTTTTTTTTTTCCTTTTCTCTCACTCACTCACTCTTTCTCTTCTTTCTTTCCTTTTCTCTCACTCACTCACTCACTCCCTTTCTCCTCTTTCCTTCATTTCCCTCACTCACTCACTCCCTTTCTCCTCTTCCCTTCCTTTCTCTCACACACTCCTTTTTCCTTCTTTTTTCTCACTCACTCACTCCCTTTCTCCTCCTCCCTTCCTTTCTCTCACACTAACTCACTCATTCCCTTTCTTTCTGTTACTTCATCTATGTTGGCCTTTATTCCCTTACTTTCTGTTTCTCTCTCTTAAACTACTTACACTCTCTCCTGATTCTTCATGGATTTTCCTCTGTATCCATCTTCTTATTTCTCCTGTTTTATTCAATCTGTAATGTTCCCTTGACTTGTATTCTCCCTTCCTCTCTCTCTCTCCTCCTTTTTATAATGTTTACTTTCTGTTCCTTTTGCTTTGCCCTTAATCTTATGTATCTTTCTCCTCCAGGTTTTTCTTCCCTCATCTATATTATTTTCTCATCAATCCTGCAGTCTTATTGTTTGTTCATTTTTTTCATTTCAACCTCTCCCTTATCCTTGCCTAGGCTATCCTAGCATTGTTTTTTTGTCTCTTATCCTTTCGTTTCATCCTTATTCCTACTTTCCTACTTTCTTTGCTATTCTGTTATCTTATTCTCTTCTCTATGTACGTCTTACTTTCTAATATATTTTACTAAAGATCTTTTGTTTCTTCTTTTTCTACCTCCTAGCCTCCATGCCTATTTTACCGGTAGGCTTCTTTTTCTGCCTTTATTTCGCACCCTCATCTTCCTCCCATCCTTTCCCCTCATCCTAAAACCTTATATTCGTCCCTATGACCCTACTCCAACCCTTCTAAACCCTAAATCCTGCCTTATCCTTGGCCACAAGGAATCTGTCTGATCCTGGAGGAATCCCTGCGCACGGATCGCCCGAAGCTCCCTTATCTCTTTTTTTCCTGATATGCCTTTTATTATTGTATATTGACTTTATTGCATGATCCGGTCATGATGCTTTTTGTCAGATCAATTCATATGAAAATACGGAATGAGAACTTTGTTTACTTTTGTTTGTCGGGCCTTTTAGAAGACCTTTGCCATTCCACATGACCGCTTTTTTTCGTTGTGTACTTTTAAAGGATTGCTTAAACTTGTCGAACAAGCAAATATATATGTGCTTGCTCGATATGTTGATGACCTGTTTAAATAGTTTTAGTGTTTTACTGTCGTGTTTTATCATTATTGTTTATTTTGCCAGTTGTACGTAACTTTTAAAATGCATTTGGTAGACCTAAAATCTTGATTTTGAAGATTTGATCTGTTTTATGTTTGTTTCGTGTTAACTTTTTAAACTTAGGAGAACCATTTGTGTTTTATTTTACGATTGTCTTTTTATGCCGAAATGTTTTGTAAGTTTGTTTGTTTGTTCTTGCCAATTCTATTTTACTTTATTTATATTTTTTATAATTAACTTTAACCCTGTACACCCGTTTTATAAATTTGTCTATCAGTTTTTAATAAGAATTTATTATAATTTGTTTTAAGAATACTTACGTTCTTTGTGATTCATCCACCGCCTTTATAAGTCGCTATTTTTGTTTAAATAAATTAGTGTTAAGACGAACGTGTGTTTTGGTTTTCCTCCCCCTGGATCTTACAGTGACGACTACAAGGCTGCAAAGAAAAGGTTTATCTGACTTGCCTGTTGATAGGGAAAAGCTGGGCATTCTAGACATGAGATAATGACATATATATTTACAAATGAAAAGAATCTAAACCACAGCCTCATAGGGACCTTCTTTCTCCATTTAATAGCTTGAAAGGCTTTATGATTTTTTTTTTTTTTTATAGAGTAAACAGGGCCCCTCTATCCCTGGTTCTTTTTTCTTTATCCCGCCTCACGGGGCATTTTTAAAGAATTCCTACCCACAGATACCCTTACATTCTCATTCCGTATTTTATATGAATTATTTTGATAAAAAGTATCATGACCGGATCATGCAATAGACTTAATATACAATAGTTAAAGGCATATCAGGAAAGAAAGAAAGAAAAAAAAAAGAGGTAAGGGAGCTTCGGGCGATCCGTGTGCCGGGATTCCTTGTGGCCAAGGATAAGGCAGGATTTAGGGTTTAGAAGGGTTGGAATAGGGTCATAGGGACGGATATAAGGTTTTAGGATGAGGGGAAAGGATGGGAGAAAGATAAAGGTGGAGGAAGGTACTTGGCAACTTTATTAATGGTCTAGGAAGGTCAAGATGGAGAAGACGATGTCTTAGGCCATTGTGCCAGACCTTGTCAAAGGCTTTTGAGAGTCGCGAAGAATGATGTTTACCTTTTTATTGCCTGCCAGTGCTAGGGCAACCTCTTCGTATGCGACGGCTATAGCAGTGGTTGTTCCTCGTTGCTCTCGGAAGCCATATTGTCTGGGGTTGAGATGGTTGTGTTCTTCCAGAGGTTTTTGAATCCGGGTGATAATAATTCGTTCCAGGATTTTCCCGGGTATCTCCAATAAAGAGATAGGCCTGAAGTTTTCGGGTCTATTTGGTGGTTTGCCCGGTTTGGGAATCAAGGTGATTAGAGCCGTTTTGAATTGTTTAGGGAAGTGTCCGGAAGAGAGCACAGCATTAAAGATGTTGGTCAAATGCCGAATCAATTGTTGGTGGAAGATTAGTCAGTTCATTCTTCCTGATTCTACTGAGTCCTGGGGATTTGTTTTTTTGTGTATTGGATAACTCATATGACCTCTTCTGTCGTGATTGGAGTGATTAGAACATTGTCCAGTGATAGTTTGTATAGATTTATGGTTAGGTCCGTGTTTAGAAGATCCCTATGTACATTCAGTTCTTCCGTGACCCTTTTCTCTGTTGCGGCATCGAATTGGAGGTTTTTGTGATCTGATATACGAAAGGTGTTCACCCAGTATGTACGGTGGATGACTTCCTTTTCGGTGTCTGTGAAGACTTTGTTGCCCTGGTGGTCGTATAGGTATGGGCTGTGCTCCATGCTGTTCCCCATATCTTCAGTTGTCTCCAGAACTCTTTTGGGTCTTTTGATTTAGCTGAGAGGTTGGTGGTGAGCTCTTTCCATTTGTTATTAGACTGAGTTCTGTGGGCCTCTTAACTGTTCCCGAATTCTGACATACTGGTTCCTTAGCTCTTGGTCCCATCCTCTCTAGTTGGCAAGGTTTCTTATGTTGTTGTATGAGGTTTGTAGGAGCTGTATTTCCAAGGAGTTTCTTGGGTGGGGAGCTGTCATGAATGATTTTCTTGGAATGCAGGCATCTTTTGCGTCCATGAGGTCATGAAACCACTTGTCAGTTTCTCTATCTATTTCGGTTGTTGGTTTGCCATCCAGTTCGCAGTACGGTTTCTCGTCTAGTATCTTCTTGAACCTTTCACAATTGGCGTTTTTGTAGTCGGATAAAAGGCTACAGGGTATGCTAATTGGGTTTTTTGACAGCTCGGCAATGACTGGCAAGTGGTCACTGGATATGAGGTTACCAGGATTGATGCGAATGTTTAGATGCCCATACCTATTGCTCAAGACTACAGTATGTCTGGGCTTGTTGCAGATTTTCGTCTGATTAGGGTTGGAAAGTTTGGGCCTAGATGATTTAGGCGGCCGTCTGTCATTAGTCTTGTGATGCTGTTACCGACTTCGTTGTTATTAGATTGTCCAAGAACTCTGTGTCAGGCGTTGAGGTCACCCAAGAGATAAACTGGTTTGTGTTGCCTGAGGAGTCTCAGCAAGTCAGGGTATGGTAGAAATGGACAGCGGGGTGGAAGGTATCCTGTGGCAATGGTTACTGGACCCCTGTTTGTATCGATCTCAGCTGCTATTAGTTCGTGTTCGAAATCGTCTATGATGCGGTGCTGTATTCCGCGTTTTATGGCTATAAGTGTTACAGAGCTTGTGCCTTCTAGTGTTCCAATGTAAGACATTATGATGTAAGATTCTTAAGGTGGTCATTTGGCGGTTTTCGAGGAGGGTTGGAGCATCTCACAATATTCACCTTTTAGTTTGTGTCGTCCTAAAATCATCCTTCCATTGACCTCCATTGATCCTGCTTCCAGGTGCCTTTTTAATTTTTTCTTTACGGTTTATGAAGGTTTTGTTTGTGAATAAAATTTTTAGATTTTCGGCCTTGATTTCCTTGCCTATCATGATTTTGTCATGGTCTTCGTTTTTTTTTTGGGTCGTGGGCATAAATCTGTAGGCTCATGTCCTTTGGGTCTGCTGGGATTCGGTCATATAATAGTTTCGTTAATGGTTTGGCTGTAATCTGTTCTTTCGCTGTGGTCATTGGTGTTGGGAGAATGATCTCGAGCTCCTCATCTTGATTGTGTCCATCATGGAAATTACAGTTTCCAGAGCTTCGACGTGTGAATGTTCACTTGTTGTACTTGCTGTTGAGATGGATGGATGCCTCGGTATGGTGCGGACAGAGGGCTGGTTGACAGGTGTTACTTCGGGTTCTTTGGGTAGTTCATTTGAGGTCAGTGTCCCAATGGATTAGGGAGGAGGGATGACCTGGAATATTGCCCCGGAATTTGCATCGTTAGGGACCTCTACATCCGGTAGGTTCGCTGCCCTGAGGCCTTTTTTGACTGCATAGGTTCCAGGTTTGCCTATGTTTGCTAGATGTGCATTGATCAGTACAACTAGCACCTTAAAGGAGAGGTCCATAGGGAGTGAGAGAATCTGTTTTGCGGAGCTTGCTTCTTTCAGGGCTGCATCTGCTGCCTTTTTTGCCACAGTGTTGTTTTGTAGTTCTTGTCTTTGTTTTTCTTTTGTGTTTTTTTAATTTTCCAGCTTCTTTATTACTTCTTTTCTGACCCTACACTTTCCCGAGAGAGTCCTATGGTTTACATTGCAATTAATGCATCTTGGCATATGCTTGTTTGTGCATTCCCGAAAGATACGGCCTTCCTGAGCGCACTCACTGCAGATCTTTCTCTCTTTGTTTGGGTATGCGCTTTTCACGTGATCGTAGGCGTAGCATACCATGCATTGGGGGATGTTCGTGTAGCGTTCATATTCTATATTTCGTGGCGGTATAGAAAACCAGAAGAGTCTTAATCCTGTTTCCTTCACATATGGCTGTGAGAGCTGCAATCTTCCTTATATACTTGGCTGCCCAGGCTGACTCCTCCCTCGCCAGTGGAAACCCATCCTCCTGGGGAGTTTTCCTTGCCTTTCATTCAACTTGTTTGTCATTGTGAAATCGTATTTGTTGGCACATTGTTGATTATGTCGATTTGTTGATATTGTTTTCTGATTTATCGACTCACGTATTCAACTCCAGTGCTACTTATTCAACACTTTCTTATCGTTCTGAAGAAATCGATAAATGGGAACAAGTTTCTATCTTGACACAAAATGCAATGTCGTTTTGGAGGTACTTTACCATGAGTACATGTTTATGCCCATAGTGGTATTCGCATTGGGAGACATGGTAACTCTGCACTGTATGGCTTTGTTTGCTCTGCATTCACTGACTCATTTTAGAGTGCTGACTGACGCATCTTGATTTACTTACTGATTCACATGGATTTACTTACTGAATTATCTGGATTACCTTTACTCATATATATTCTCTTATTTATTAAATCATTCGGTCTCTTATATATAAAAGAGAGTATGTATGTATATATATATATATATATATATATATATATATATATATATGTATATATATAAATATATATACATATATTTAAATATATATATATACATATATATATATAAACATATATGTACATATATATATATATATATATATATATATATATATATATATATATATATAAATGCATGTATGTATATACATATATATTTTATACATATACATATATATAAATACAAATTTTACCAAATTTACTCGAACCCGCGCCGTCAGATTGACAAATGTTACCTCAGGGAGGTAAAATTTGCATTTCTATATTAAATGCGTTACTGCATTCTACCATCTTTCTCACATACATACATATATATATATATATATATATATATATATATATATATATGTATATATATATACATATACACATTTATGTATATATATATACATATACACATTTATGTATATATATATACATATATACACACGTTTATGTATATTATATATATATATATATATATATATATATATATAAATATATATACATAGAGATATGTATGTATGTATATATGTATACATATATATATATAGATATATATATATATATATATATATGAATATATATGTATATGCATATACATATATACATATATATACATATATACATATATATACATATATACATATATATATATATATATATATATATATATACATATGAATATATGTATATATATACTCATAAATACATATTTGTTCACTTATCTATTAGTACAATAGATCAAAATTTGTCTTAAAGAAGGATAAAAAACGTATATCGCCATTCATGTTGAAAACAATCTCCATATGAAAATATAGCTGGGGTTCTGATTTAGTCCCAAAGATGAATAAGCTATTCAATCTTATACTTGAGATGAGTGAGAGAGTAAGTTTTATGATACATTAGTAATTCCGTGTCCACTTAATGCTTCAT
>NW_028234440.1:7755550-7758050 GCF_977035675.1 Penaeus japonicus
GAACTACGAACGTATTCACATCCTCGCTCCCTTAAATTTCCACGAGCCAACCTGAAGTCAAGAACACACGACAGCCGGTCCAAAAATTACTATGACTTCAACGCTACTACGGTTCCTAAAGTCCAGGACTCACCTTCATGGTTGATCCACAAGGACAGCACGCTATGTGTATGTGTGAGCCAACAACCTCTCTTATATACTAGAGCCGGTGAACCCCCCCTCCCTTCCATTACCCCCCCCCTTCAGACTCCTTCCCTCCCCCCCTCCCCCCTTCTCCCCACGCACGCCTTCCACCTTTGCCCTCCACATGATGCGCAGGTATCCTTCGCAAGCAACCTATATTTAGCAATGCGGTCCTTTTTTTGCTAGCAGTCCGAATGGTCTTTTTAGCGATGAATTGCATTTTATCTCTCGTTCTATCTGTTTATCTATCTATCTCTTTTTTGCTCTCTCTCTGTCTTTCTCTCTCTTCTATCTATCTTTCCCCCAGTTTGCCTATCTAAACACTGTTTATCTCTCTCTCTCTCTCTCTCTCTCTCTCTCTCTCTCTCTCTCTCTCTCTCTCTCTCTCTCTCTCTCTCTCTCTGTGTGTGTGTGTGTGTGTGTGTGTGTGTGTGTGTGTGTGTGTGTGTGTGTGTGTGTGTGTGTGTGTGTGTGGGTGTGTGTGTATCAACAAAAAGTAAGTACCCCTGTAGAGAGGGAACAACATTACAGGAAGAGAGAAAGAGAGAGAGAGAGAGAGAGAGAGAGAGAGAGATGTAGACAAATAGATATAATCAAAAGAAGTCAAATTATCATAGATAAATGAGCGTTGAAATACGGAGTGTAACCTAGGAAATCATACGTTGATAAAGAAGGATAAGATGATGATGAAGAAAAGCAACAGAAGATGGCACAGAAGAGAAAACAAAAATATAAAGAAGGATGAGAAGAAAAATAGAATATAAAGAAGAAGAGAAATGAAGAACAATATGACGAAGACGAAGGAAAGAAAACAAAAAAGGATAATGATTGAAAACAAGGAAAAAGTCTTACTGAAATAAAAAGGACTCCTTAACCTTGGAAGAATTTAACCTCAAGTTCATTTTTTTTCTCTTTAAACGGACATTATTTTCCAGTTCTTGTTTCTTGTTATTCTTCCTTCTTCCTTTGTCTTTTTTTTTCCTCTTGTTGTTTTGTTCATATCACCTTTCTTCCTCCTTCTTGTTGTTATTTTTGTTTTCATCATGTTATCAATGTTATTGTTATTATTGCTATTAATATGCTCGATGTTGTTGCTTTGTTCTTGTTATCAGTATTATTGTGATGATTATGATAGCAATATTCATAATGATAATGACCATAATAACGATAATGAAACTGGCAATAACAGTGATAGTAATAATGATAATGATGATAATAACAACGAATATAAAAACAATAATGATAATAATATACATAATGATAACAATGCTAACGATAACAACGATAATAACGATGCAAAAATTATAACAAAATGACACGACAAGCAACCCTACTTGTATCTATTTATTTATTAATCTGTAATCTCTCTCTCTCTCTCTCTCTCTCTCTCTCTCTCTCTCTATATATATATATATATATATATATATATATATATATATATATATATATATATATATATATATCTTTCTCTCCTTCTCTATCTATCTATATATCTATTCATCTCTAGTCTCTCTGCCTTTTTCTGTCTTTCTGTCTGTCTCTCTCTCTTTCCCTTACTCATCTCCCCACCGTTTTTCCGATATCTCCTCCCTCTCACCATTCTTCTCTCTCTCCCTCTGCCTCTATCCTCTCTTTCTTTCTATCCTTCCTCTCTCTCCTTCTCCCTTCTCCCTGTCACCCTCCCTCTCCCCCTCCCTCTCCCTTCTTCCCTCTCACCCACAACCTGCCTCTTCTTCTTCTCCCTTCTCCCTGTCACCTTCCCTCTCCCTCCTTCTCCCTTCTCACAACCTGCCCCTTCTCCTCCTTCTCCCTTCTCCCTGTCACTCTCCCTCTCCCCCTCACTCCTTCTCCCTTCTCACAACCCGTCCCTTCTCCTTCTCCCTTCTCACAACCTGCCCCTTCTTCTTCTCCCTCCTTCTCCCTTCCCACTGCCACGCTCCTTCTCCCTCCTTCTCCTTTCTCCCTGTCACCCTCCCTCTCCCTCCTTCTCCCTTCTCACAACCTGCCTCTTCTCCTTCTTTTCCTTCCTTCTCCCTGTCACCCTCCCTCTCCCTCCTTCTCCATCCTCACAACCTACCCCTTCTCCTTCTTCTTCCTTCTCCCTTCTCACAACCTGCCTCTTCTCCTTCTTTTCCTTCCTTCTCCCTGTCACCCTCCCTCTCCCTCCTTCTCCATCCTCACAACCTACACCTTCTCTTTCTTCTTCCTTCTCCCTTCTCACAACCTGCCTCTTCTCCTTCTTCTTCTTCCTTCTCTCTCTCCCTCCTTCTCCCTCCTCACAACCTGCCCTTCTCCTTTTTCTCCCTCCTTCTCTCTT
>NW_028234440.1:7770550-7773050 GCF_977035675.1 Penaeus japonicus
CTCCAGCATCTCTGCTCTCACTCAGTACTCGGACTACTTAGCTACCTCTGCCTGACCTTTGTTACTTCTCTACCCCTACTCTCTCTCTCTCTATCTCTGTCTCTATCTCTCTCTTTCTCTCTGTCTCTCTCTCTCTCTCTTTCACTCTCTCTCTCTTTCTTTATCTATCTATTTATCTATCTATCTATTTATCTATCTATCTATCTATTTAGCTATCTATCTATCTATTTATCTAATCTATCTCTTTACCCTAATTGATAAATCCACACTCTTTATTCATAAGAAGATGAATAAGACCAAACTTCATTATAAACACATGAATAATTGCAAACTCCCTCCCACACATACGAGTAAATGCATGCTCGCTCATAAACACATGGTAAATGCATTATTCCTCATAAAACACAAGTAAATCTGAGTTCTCTCATAAAACGAATCAATACACACTCCATGAACACATGAGTAAATGCATATTCCCTCACAAACACATGAGTAAATCCAAACTCCCTCATAAACAGATGAGAGTAAATTTTCATTTTCTTACAAACACATGAGTAAATCCAATTTTTTTTCTACCTCATAAACACGTGAGTGATATCTTGGTGTATTCAGTTGCTGAAAAATTATCTTCTTTACAAATGGAACAGATTCTGATTATATCTTTGGTTACTTCTCAACCAATTATCACATAATTATCACCAACTGCATTCCCGTTGCTTTGATGATTCTGTAAATTTAGACAATTATCACTTAAAAAATAATAATAAATCCTCTCTAATTATTTTCACATATACTAGATATCATCATGCTTAACATTCTTTTTATTTTACATTTATTGTCATATCATACAGCAGGAGAAATATTAGACCTGCACTCGCTGAGGAGGAAAATTTAAATATCAAACTTTTTACTACTTGCTAACCTTTAGTAAAACTACAATTGAATAGAATTTAAATGATAATAAAAAAGCAAGAGCTTATTATTAGCCTGTTCAACTGTTAGATATTTTTTGTATTATTCGGATGGTGACCAAAATAATCATCCCGGGAATAAAAGGTGTATTATTATACTGTATTCGAATACAATGAGATATAAAAGGTTGATGAATACTATTAGGTAACGATTTTCCAAATGACACAACTCGCAAGTTCATATACATTAGAGGTCTTGGCATATTTATCTGTAATAAAGCACAGGGGACAATAAACTACGGATCATTTTTTTTAACTGGCCATGTACAGAAGGGAGGTAGATTGCGCAAAGAAACAGCCCCAATGGCAAAAGTCGGCAGCTATAACTGGACAACACGCCTCAGGCTTTTTCTAGATTTTTCTGCTATTGGTAGTATGAATATTCGGTGTTTGTAAACAATATTTAGTTGTTAGAGATGTATGGTAAATAATGGTGTGATTGAGATAATTAACATTTTTGCCCGCTGTTCTATTGAGCATATTACCTCCCTTCTGCTATACCATATCGATCTTATAATAACTTACGATACATCTAGCCTATGCAGATAGTGACGCACTGCCTGTTGTATCTTCTACTTGTTTTGACTTGGTTCGATTAGGTATTTTCCAGAAAACGAAGACATGATGAACAGGTTTCCTTCGAAAATGGGGTTGTCCTTGAGACAGACCTACCATTGTTCCTAACTGTATGCAAGGGCTGTGGGAGGCCAAACTTAGTTTTGTATTGAATAAACCACTTACAAGATAAAACTGTGTACATATATATATATATATATATATATATATATATATATATATATATATATATATATATATATATACATATATATATATATATATATATTTATATATATGTATATATATAAATATAAATTATATATATAATGTATATATATATATATATATATATATATATATATATATATATATATATGTATATATATATGTATATATATGTATATATATATATATTATGTATATATATAAAATATATATATGTATGTATATATTTATGTGTGTATATATATATATATATATATATATATATATATATATATATACATACATACATACATACATATATATATATATATATATATATATATATAAAGATACATATAAATGCATATACATACATATATATACTCACTCACGCACACGCACACACACACATATGTGTATATAAATATATATATATATATATATATATATATATATATATATATATATATATATATATATATATATATATACATGTATATATATATATATATTTATATATATATGTATATATATATATATATATATATATATATATATATATATATATACATATGTGTGTGTGTGTGTGTGTTCATATATTCATGCTGTCCAGCGCTTATTTTAATGAACGAAAAAGTAGACCTAATAAACATTCATTGAATATGCTCTATTAAGATATTATTACCACTGCACAGTTCTGAAGGCAGTGGACCATCACGAGTATTTGGTTATGTTGACCACAGGCTCAAAACAGTTTGTAACCAGCG
>NW_028234440.1:7780550-7783050 GCF_977035675.1 Penaeus japonicus
TACTTTTTATTTTATCTGTTTTGTTTTGTTTTCTATGAATATAAACTAATATTAATTAGTAGTGTTTTAGGCGAAACCCTTTTCCCTTCCCGTTCAGATTTTTTTCTGAATAAACAACGTCCCTTTGGGCCCTCCGTGTGTTGGGGTGTGTTGGGGGGTTTTTAATATTAAAATTTATATAATTATTATATAAAAAATAATTTATTTTTATATATATTAATTTATTAAAATTTTAAAAATATATATAAATATATTAATTTATATATTTTTAAATATTTTTATATATATTATGTATTTTATGTGTGTGTGTGTGTTGTTATATATATTATATATTTATATTATTTATTTTTAAAAATATTATATATTATTTATATATATTTGTTTATGTATTTTTTTATATAATGTGTGTGTGTGTGTTGAAATATTATAAATTTTTTATATTAATTATATATTGTGTGTGTGTGTGTGTGTGTGTGTGGGTGGTGGGTGTGTGTGTGTGTTTTGTGGTGTGTGTGTGTGGGTGGGTATGTGTTCATATAAAATTTTATATAATAATTTTATATTATATTATATATAATAATAATATAGTATAAATATTTATATTATATTATATTTTTATTATATATATTTAAATATATTAAAAATTTATTATATTATAAGTATTGATGCTTCTAAAATTCTAAAATTCTAAAATTCCAGAAATATACATTATTTGGTGATAGAGAACCCCTCAGATAACCCCTCCCCTAGCTGAAAAAAGTAAAGAAATAAAATAATGAAAATTCTTTGATGTGTGAGCGAATTGGAAATATTAATGTGGGTGTCAAATGTGCCTGGCGAAATTGATTGTGGTTGTCTTGAGGGAGCGACGAAGTTAGGTACTGGTTCTGTGATAGAGAATGGCGGAAAAAATACGAGAAAAATATTTTGTGTGAGTGAGCAATAAATAAATGAATATATAAAGATATATATAATTTAGATTTAAATATATATAATATAGATATAATATATATACTTATAATATATTTATTATATATATAAATATAATTTATATATAATTCGTTGATTATAGATATATATATAAATATATATATATAATCTATATAATATACGTATTATATAATATATAATATATATCTATATTATATTTGTATATATACGTATATATATATAATATATAATATTTAGATATATATATATACGTATAATAAATATATATATATATATTAATATATATATATATATATATATCATAGAGCATGCATATAAATATATATACGTGTGTGTGCATATAAGTTTGATATAGCACACTGTTACCCCTTTTTTGTGATGGCAGCGTTAACTCACGTAGTCCCCTCTTCGCCGATTTTTTTTTTTTTTTTCTACCACCAACAGCCCACTCCCTTCCCTCATATGACTTTACCTTTACATACCTAAAGGAGCAACAAAATTCACCAAGAGGATAAGAGTAGCTTAAAATACAAACTCAAATTAACAAATGAAGAGGCAGGATGAACGTTGACAACTAAATAAGGCAAGCAAAGAAAACTAAAGATACACTAAATTTCTGCCACTTCTTTGGTAAGCCATGGATCATCATACAACACACGAACTAATCTAAATCTTCGTAACTTCTTTAGTGAAATAATCTACATGACACTATTACATCCATAGATTTCAATTTACTATAGGAAGCACTATATAAACACAACATACGAGTCACGTAAAATGAAGAAATTAGATTCTCAACCTTAAAATAAACATAAAAAAAAAACTGCGCACTTAAGCAAGCCAAGGTTAGCAAGGCCTTAAGGCTTGGGCGTAAGAATCTACAAATACACATTGTTGGTCGATGAATTTCGGTTCTTAAGATGTTCCTTTTGTATTAACTCAGGAAGGGGAAATGCAATCTTGAATGCAGGCTTGTGATATGAGCAATATGAAGGGTTTTGATATAAGTGAGACCTGAAATGTGTTTGTAATGCGGCACGTTCTTACCTCCTATTATGATAAACGCCATCCCAAATATAATACTCTTTACAATAGTTCATATCTAATACAGTATTGCCACTCATTCAGCTTATCTACTGTTCATCACAATTTTCAACCTGGTGCTGTTTCTATATTGATATTGTATTTATTCCTGCATCCATAGATAGCTATTGATTTAGTTAAATGAATCCACTCAAAATACCCCTCTGGTCCCTACGTTACAAAAACAATACTATCAATTTATGTCACAATTCTCTTATAATATATTATGTGGCTGAGGAAATTAATCATATATCTTAAACAAGGTTCAATAATTTCGAAACGCTTCATCATATAACTATTAATAATATAGAAAACGAGTACAGTAGAAAAAAAATATAGACAAATCCAAGTAATTCAAGAATCTGCTGAATGTCAACAAAAGCTGTGTTGCCGATTGAAGGATTCCAGAATTTTGCGTTCATTATTTCCGCTGTTATTGTGTTTCAGTTGTGTGTTTTTTGTTTGT
>NW_028234440.1:7788050-7790550 GCF_977035675.1 Penaeus japonicus
CACGGTGGTTGGCACTTGTAGATAGTACTTCTGGGGAGTTGGTACTATGAAGTAATTGATGCTGTTCATACCTTGATGGTCAGAAAGTGTTGACAACGCACTCGCTGATGAAAAGCAGTTGTAGAAACGCTGTGATATGCAAGAGCTTAACGTCTCCCCGGGAAATAGAAGCCTGTGTTAGCACCCACGTTTCCGAAGGGCGTGTTCACGTTGGCTCCTGCACCAACATTCCCGTACGGTCCCCAAGGATGGTTGTTGTAGGATGCTCCTGCATTGGCGTTGGCACCGAATCCTCCGGGTAGGTTGACACCCGAGTTGAAATCCCAGTTGAATTGCGGCATTGCAGTTGCCAAGCTCAGCATACATAATAGGAACACGAGCTTCAGCATCTGGGGAAGAGAGAGCGGGTTTTCTTAATATGCGGGATAGGAAATCTAATAGGATGGTTGGAAGAAAGGGTGATAGGATATTTGGAAGGAGGAGAAACAGGATGGTTGGGAGGAGAGGATAATAGGGTGGTTGTTAGAAACAGTAAGATGACTGAGGAAAGAAAGAAAGAAAAAAAAAGGATAAATAAAATGCTTGGAAGGAAAACTATTCAAAAGTTAACAAAGTTAGTGTTCCGAGTTTATCTTAAACCATTGTGAATTATCTTTTTAATTAAGTATCGAGTGTTAGACCATATGAATCATTAATCCAAGATTTCATTGTGGGTTACTCACGTGATCTCTCCCGACCACTTTTTTCTTAGGAAGACCACTACGGTGAAAGAAATTAATTAGTGAAGCGTCTGTTTTAAGGTGAAATATTTTACCTGTGTATTTATTATCGTCGTTATTTTCATGGTTACTATCATTATCTTAATTATTGTTGATAACTTTATTTCTTTATTGTTGATGTTATTTTATCATTATTATTATCATTATTGTCAGTATCGTTATCATCATGGCTGTTATTATCATCATCACTATTAATACCATTCCTATTATCATCATCACTATCATTATTCTTTTTATAATCATATGCAAATAATAAGTTATAGGATGGTTGTGGAAACGAGCGATAGGAGAGACAGTAGATAGACAACAATAGGTGGTTGTAAGATGGAGTGATAATGATAGGAGAGATATAGTAATAGGCTGGGTATGGGCACGAGTAATAGGATAGTGGAGAACCATTAATATCCTAATTGTATTAAAGAGGGGACAGGAGGGTTGAAAAAAGCTATACAATAATTGGAGAAGAAAGTGATAGGATGGACGGGAGATAGAATGATGGTTTGATTGGGGGATGATTAACCAATTGATTAAGAAAATAATGATTAAATATTGATTTTTTATGATGTCTTTGATTATGGTCTTATGAGTAAAGTTAGTTGGAATGAACGGTAATAGGAATTATGCCTATTTTAAGTTGTGTGTGTGTAACGTCTGTTTGTCTGTGTGAGTGTGTCTGTGGGTGTGGGTGTAATTCTAGGTTCTTCCTTACACCATATAAAATGGTAAGTAAATGAATTGATATGATATGCATGATATGTATAAAAGACAAAACTGATATGATATATTTTGAAATAAAATTGATGGGACGATAATAAAAGATATGTAATTAACATTTTAGTAGTTACATCAATTACTGATATAATTCTCTTCTCTAATTTCCACGAGAAACAGAAAGGTAAAGCCACTGTATGCGTTGAACATCTAATATGTCTTGCACTTCCATATATTTTTTTTTTAATCATACACACATTTCATTCCTTATGTTATTTTTTCATACCATCACTCAAACTATTTCACTGATTCAAAAACTACTTCTCTCAAAACTGATACTCCTTACCTACTGTTACCACTTCCATCACCGTTTCCCGTATTTCAACACAGTTTTGTTGCTTCGCTTACCTCTTCGTGTGTGTGTGAGCCGAGTCTTCTATGAGTTCCGTTGAAACGTCGTAACCTGAGGATGAAACTTGGCTTATATATGTATCCCCATCCAGGTAAAAGGGGGTAGTTAACCCGACGGTGTTGCCAGTTCTTGTGCTTCCTTGCGCTTGCCTTTTTCCAACCTTTCCAGAGCACTTTATAATGTGGAAATGATTAAAGAACGTAGTTTAGATACGTATTTTTCGTTTGTTTATACTTTACTCGTCGTTGGGGAAAAAAAAAGAGTGAATGGGGGATTGAATAGTTTATTTAAGTATTCCGAAACCCTTTCCAATGATGGTATTGGATCCGGTTCTTCGTTCAACTACCGGTCTGGTCCCGAAGGCTTCTCCTTCTGTCTCTCGTCTTGCTTGGAGTTTTGCTTGTAATAGTACTATTAGCGATCGGTAAGATATGACTAAGCGATGACAGACCGATGGATGTGATCTTTGTACTCTCGTATCGTTCACAATGATGGGAAGTTTTGGTAGGTTATCGATCCAGTTTTGTTTTGTTTTTTTTTCTTCTTTTTCTTTTTACCTCTTTTTTTTTTTTCTTCTTCTAGGGATTGATAGTTTGTA
>NW_028234440.1:7823050-7833050 GCF_977035675.1 Penaeus japonicus
TGTATCTGTGTGTGTGTGAGTAAGAAAACTTTCTACCACGCGAAACTGAACTAGCACTTCCCTTTCATCATATAAGTTAGCAAATAATTGCTACAACGTCGCAGCATATCACCTGCCGACGAAGGAAGACCTGAAGAGACCATTGCCTTGAGTGGGCGTGGTGTTCCTTGAGCTGCAGTGCAATTCCGTCGGTCGGAAAAAAAGTTCAGAAAACCTTAACGCCGTAATGCTTAAGCGAACGTATGGAAGATACCTGTCTTGTTTCTCTTTCTCTCATCTCTACTCCCTTCTGATATTTTATGTTTCTCGTCTCGTCTCTCCTTCTTTCTCATTTCTCTTTCTCTCGTCTCTCCACTTTTCTCATCTCATTTTTTTTTTTCATCTCTCCGCCCTTCTCAACTCTCTTTCTCTCATCGCTCTTCTCTACACATCTCTCTTTCTCATCTCTCCTCCCTTCTCATCTCTCTCTCATCTCTCCTCCATCCTCATCTCTCTCTCATCTCTCCTCCCTTCTCATCTCTCTCTTATCTCTCCTCCCTCCTCATCTCTCTCTCATTTCTCCTCCCTCCTCATCTCTCTCCTCTCCTCTCTCCTCCTTTCTCTCTCATCTCTCCTCCCTCCTCATCTCTCTCTCATCTCTCCTCCATCCTCATCTCTCTCCTCTCCTCTCCCCTCCTTTCTCTCTCATCTCTCCTCCCTTCTCATCTCTCTCTCCTCCCTCCTCCTTCCTCCTCTCTCTTTCTCTCATCTCTCCTCCCTCCTCACCTCCTTCTCATCTCACCTCTCCCTTCCTTCTTTCTCATCTCGCCTTCTCACTGGATCCAGGAACGCCCATCCTATCCCATTAAGTATACAACGCCCACCGGCCTAATGCGTCCACCGACCGCCCTCTCCGCTTCCGGACGGACGTAAAAAGTTAACGTGCACAACGACCGCATAAACCAGAGCTCGAGCGACTAACGACCTATAGAGTAAGGAAGTTGTTCATTTATGTTCAACGTCTATACAATGGCAACGACTTATAGAGTAAGGGAGTTGTTAATTTATGTTCAACGTCTATGCAATTGCAACGACTTATAGAGTAAGGAATTTGTCCATCAATGTTCAAAGCCCATACAATGGCAACGACCTATAAACTAAGGACGTCGTTCATTAATGTTCAAAGCCCATACAATGGCAACGACCTACAGAGAAAGAAAGATGTTCAACAGTCCACACAAAGGCTCCCGTTCGATCCGACAACCACACGTTCACACTCGACAGGCTGTTTCGCGACCGCAGAGCTAGCATACATGATGAGACAACTGCTTGTTCACTTCACTTCACTTCACTTCCGTTCTATTGGTCGTTGATCTCGTATGGTTAATTTATACATCACCTGTTGTGATGCATTGATAAACTTTGCTGTTTATCGTCTGAGGAAAGAATCCGATATGCAATTTGTTAAGAGTTTTTTTATGTGTGAAGAATATCCATGACCGGGCATTAAGTGTTTATGTGTTGTTGTTGTTGTTGTTTTCAAAATAAAACGCATTGGATAAGATAAATGATGAAAGATGTATAGATAAAGTTCAGAGTATTCAGATTAACGGTGAAAAGGATTGTAAATCAAAACATTACTTGAATTAATCACCTTTAGTACATAGAATGTGTGTGTGTGTGTGTGTGCATACATACATATACACAACACACATATATATACATATATATATATATATATATATATATATATATATATATATATGTGTGTGTGTGTGTGTGTGTGTGTGTGTGTGTATGTATATGTATATATATATATATATATACATATGTATATATATTTATATATATATATATTTATACATATAAATGTATATACATGTATATATATATACATATATATATATGGATATATATATATATCCATATATATGGATATATATACATATGTATGTATATGTTGTATGTCCTTCCATCCTCCCTGCTTAGTGGTCATTAGTCTACATTTGTCTCATCTGTGTTCTCTGTTTAACCGATAGGTCTATTATTTTTCTACCTGTGTTTATTATTTGCTTGTTAGAATTATATCCTTTATTTTTGTTTTCCTCTATATATTTTTTTCTCTATTCTTATCTTTCCTTTGTAATTACCTCCGTTTACCACTATCTGCTGTTTGGATTTTATATTGTACGTCACTACCAAGAACGGAAATAAGGTAGGCCTATGTCTGAAAGTCTTGTTATATTAGGAAAATATATGAATATATACACATACATGAAGATAGATAGATAGATGACATGAGGCAAAGAGAGTAACAAAAGATACAGGTTTTCTTTTAGGATATTTCTCTTGTGTTTTCCCGCCATTAAAAGCCTTTGCAAGAATTCTCCGTCACAGAATCAACTTCAAAGTTTACGAACTCTAAGAAAAAATAAATAAAATAAAAGCAAGCACGTGCACAACCCAAAGAAATAAAGTCGTTAACGGCATTTGAGATGAGTCACTAATCACACTCTTCTCAGATACTAATTTTGGCGTTTGGTTATTTTTAGATAAACCTTCATCCGGGGACTTGTCAGGGAGGTAGAAACTCGTTTTATAAGGCATTTATATTTATCTTCGCGTCATTATCAATCACTATCATCTGTTCAATTCATTATTGTTGTTCTTATTTTTGTTGTTGCTTTTTATCATTGTCATTATCATTGTTATCACTATCGTCAGTATTGTTTTGGGCAAATCTGATATGAATCGACTTTAGATGAATTTATAATTGTGGGTATTTAGTAATCATTCTATCGATATTTCCAGTTTCTCTTAATTTCTTGAGGATAATTATTCATCTTCCTCCTTCTCCCCCACCTCTTCTTCCTCCACCTCTTCCTCCTCCTCCCCCACCACCTCTTCCTCCTCCTCCTCCTCCACTTCCTCTTCCTCCTCCATCTCCACTTCCTCTTCCTCCATCTCCACCTCTTCCTCCTCCACCTCCTCTTCCTCCTCCTCCACCTCCATCTCCTCTTCCTCCTCCTCCACCTCTTCTTCCTCCACCTCCTCTTCCTCCTCCTCCACCTCCTCTTCCTCCTCCTCCACCTCTTCTTCCTCCACCTCCTCTTCCTCCTCCTCCACCTCTTCTTCCTCCACCTCCTCTTCCTCTTCCTCCACCTCCTCTTCCTCCTCCTCCACCTCTTCCTCCTCCTCCCCCACCACCTCTTCCTCCTCCTCCTCCACCATCCCTTCCTCCTCCTCCTCCTCCTCCTCCACTTCCTCTTCCTCCTCCATCTCCACTTCCTCTTCCTCCACCTCTTCTTCCTCCACCTCCTCTTCCTCCTCCTCCACCTCTTCTTCCTCCACCTCTTCTTCCTCCACCTCCTCTTCCTCCTCCTCCACCTCTTCTTCCTCAACCTCCTCTTCCTCTTCCTCCACCTCCTCTTCCTCCTCCTCCACCTCTTCTTCCTCCACCTCCTCTTCCTCTTCCTCCTCCTCCTCTTCCTCCTCCTCCACCTCTTCTTCCTCCTCTTCCTCCTCCTCCTCCTCCTCTTCCACATTCTCCATCTGCTTCAACCTCTTCCATTTCCATTTCCTCCTTCTTTTCTTCGTTGATCTTCACCTTTTTTCATACTCCTACTCCTACTCTTTATCTCCCTTCTTCTCCTCCTCCTCCATCTTCTCCTCTTCTTCTTCCAACCCCTCCACCTCCTTCACCCTCCTTTCCTCTTCTATTCGTTCCCTATTCTAACAATATCCTTCCTTCCTTGCAGATGCTTACCTAAAGGTCAGAGCTTCCTTCGGGATAATAAAATGTCACCTTGGAATTCCTGGCTGGACTTTGCGCAAGCTTTGGTCCTGCCGCTGCTCTCGTTTCTGTACGTTTTTGTACCTTTGTGTGGGTGGTTGTGTGTGTGTGTGTGTTTTTGTTTGTGTTTGTGTGTGTGTTTGTTTGTGTGTGTGTGTTTGTTTGTGTGTGTGTGTTTGTTTGTGCTTGTGTGTGTGTTTGTTTGTGTGTGTGTGTGTGTGTTTAAGTGTAAGTAGTTTTCTTTGTTTTGTGTTTTTATTTGTTTTTTATCTTGTTTTTTGTGTGTGTGTGTTTCGTCTTTTTTCTTTCCCTATCTTCTTGTTTGATTTTCTTCTTTTTTTTTTTGTTCTTTTTTCTTTTCTTTTTTTTGTTTTGTTCTCTTCTTTCGTTTTTCTCTGTTTTGTCTTCTAGTTTTGTTTATATTTTGTTTCATTTTCCTAGTTTCATTTTTCTCTCGTTTCCTTTTCTTCCTGTTTCGTTTTTCTCTTATTTTGTTTTCTTCCTGTTTCGTTCTTCTAATGCCTTATTTTACTTCGTTTTATTTATCCGTTGTTTCGCTTTTCTCTACATTTTTTTTTTTTTTTTTTGACATTTTGTTTTTTACTTTCTTCTTAAAGATGAACTCATTTGGAGATTGAGGAACGGAGGCTTGTGTGTGTGTGTGTGTGTGTGTGTGTGTGTGTGAGTTTGTGTGTGTGTGTGTGTGTGTGTGCGTGTGTGTGCGTAGGATGCGTGTACGTGCGTGCGTGTGATCCCTGACCGCCCGTCCGTGCGTGCGTGCGTGCGTGCGAAGCGTGTACGTGCATGGCTGTGATACGTGCCGTGAAACCTCAAAGATGAATCCCCAAACCATTTCCTTACCTTGAAGGTCAACCCGTAAACAAGCAATATCGCCACTGTTGGGGAATTTTCTTTGAGACTCATTATGATTTTAGATCACTAAGTCATCCTAAAAGCATTAAAAAAGAAAGGTAGCTTGAGGTTTAGTTAATTGTATGAATCATCTGTTCAGTTTTCGTAAAAAAAGGCGGGTAAGTCGATGGTTCATTCAGAGCGAGGAAAGTGTTTCATATTTTCCATGTTTCGAAGCTTCATTTTCTCGATTCTTTTTGTCTTTTCTTCCTTTCTTTTCATTTTGAATTCGTTATGTTTTTTACGTCTTATCCTCGTTCGATTTTTTTTCTTTTTTTTTTATCTTTTCTTTCTGACTTTTACTTTGTTGTCCTTTTTTTTTTCTTTTTTCGATTCCTCTTCTTTTGTTATTATTGTCATCATCATTGTTATTGTTTTTATCATAATCATCACTAACACCAAAATAATTATTATTATCATTATTGCTATAATCATCATTATCATATTACTAGTATAGCTATTCATATTATCATTCCTATCATTATTGTCACCATCATCATTACCATTATCATCACTAATTTCATCCTCATAATCATCATTACAGTTACCATTAGTATGATTAGTAGGATTATTATTAACATCACCATTATCATCATCATTCATAGCATCATATTTCTATGTTTATGTCTATTCGATTATGATCTCAAAGTCAAATTAATTAAGATGAGCAATAATCATGATGATAATGATGGAGATAATAATGATAAAGATTATTATAATAATGACAAGGTATGAATATGAACACGAATGATGCTATTAATAGTAATAATAATGATGATGATGTTAAAAAAATGATAATAATAATAAAAATGATGAAGATAGTATTAATGATAATGATAATTATAATAACTATCATGATAATAATAAAAATCATAATAATAAGGATGGGTGATAAATAAACAGACAGAAGAATCAAAATAAAGAAAAAAAAAATTCTCTGATAAAATTGCTACCTTATGATACGCGTTTAGATCCGTTTAGAAAAAGCGCTGGAATCCACTGTGCTGGATCTTGTAAACATTTTATCGTTTATTTTGATTTCTACGATAATATACCGGTTTGTTAGCAAGCATATGTAGGTGAGAGTGTTTATATAAGATTTAAATTTTAAGAAAAAAAATGCATTTCTTTATCTGGTGTCGTCGTATCATAAATGATTTTGTTATTTTTTAGTTTTGCAAATTTCTGTCTCTATATGTTCTCTCTCTCTCTCTCTCTCTCTCTCTCTCTCTCTTTTCTCTCTCTCTCTCTCTCTCTCTCTCTCTCTCTCTCTCTCTCTCTCTCTCTCTCTCTCTCTTTATCTGCCAATATGTCTTTCGTTTTCTTTCTTTTAAGTAATATAACACAAAAGCTAGAAAACTGAGCTTTTCCCAAAAAATAGAAAACGAATTTCATTAAAATACGGTATGAATATCAAATACACGACGTTAAATATCTTTTCATTTTTTTTTCTTCCTCTTTCTTTCTTTATCATTTTTTCTCAATTCCTATCACTCCTTTATGCAAAGTTAACTCTCGATTTCACAAACGTTTCACTTCGCAATTGTGTTAATCATAAAAAAAATGTCTCATTACATTATAGAACTGATAATGTGAACTTTAAATACATGCAATTGCATTTTTGATATTTTTGAAGCCATAATGTGAATTCCAAAAACATTTGATTGCATCATATATCTGCTCAAAGATGAGTATTTTTTTTTTCTTCTTCTTCTTCTTCTTCTTTTTTTCGGATCATATGTCAGAATAGCGTTGATTCCAAATGTATCAAATTGCATGTCTGATGAAGATAATGTTGAAGTCAAAGGCTTTGGAATCATTCAACTACATCGTTTATGTGAGAGAGAGAGGAAAATCTTCTCCTTTCAGAGCCATTAAAGTGATATTCCTTGTGATTAGACATCGTTGACTCCACGTATGTTGTATTACTTCATGTGTTTACCTCGATCAGAGTAACTTCATGGCAATTCATTTCCTTCGTTTCCTCTTATGTGCGAATTAAGATTATGTTTGCAGGAGGGAGGGAGGGAGGGAGGGAGAGACAGAGAAAGAGAGGGAGAGGGAGGGAGGGAGGGAGGGAGAGACAGAGAAAGAGAGAGAGAGAGAGAGAGAAGGAGAGGGAGAGGGAAAGAGAGAGAGAGAGGGAGAGAGAGAAAGAGAAAGAGAGAGGGAGAGAGAGAGATAGAGGGAGAGAGAGAGAAAGAGAAAGAGAGAGGGAGAGGGAGGGAGAGAGGGAGAGGAAGAGGGAGGGAGAGAGAGAGAGAAGGCAGATAGAGAGAGAGAGAGAGAGAGAGAACGAGTGAACGAAGGAGGGAGGGAAGTATACAGACAGAGATGGAGGGAGGGAGACAAAGAGAGAAGGGAAAAACAAAGAGGTAGAAAAAAAGAGACTTGTGTGGAATTCGCAATAAACAAGCTACGTTCTGGTACTTTGCTTGCAAACAATAGCAATGATAAAAACGAAGGCGAAGTTGTCATGTAGTAAAAAAAAGAAAAAAAAGAAGAAGAAAAAACTGGTTAGGACGATGTGACAGCTTCAAGAAATTACAGGATGTTAAAAATAAGATTTAAAAAAAGGGGAAAAAAAGTTACATTGCTATAAAGTCCGACTTCAAACCGCCATTTTTCCTTACGCAATTGAGCGCGCGCAAGCCGATGCTCATCTTTTCCGAGAACAAAGAAAATCGGGAAATCAGATTACAGAAGCGTTTAAGGTTGCAAAACGGATATTTTCAAGTCTTTATTGCATTTCTATTTCTTCATATACTGAGTCTTTCATCTCCTCTTTCTTCCCTTTCTTGTCTTTTCCTTCTACTCCTCCTCCTATTCTCCATTTCTATTCTTTTCTTTTTTTCTCTTCCTCCTCTTCTTCTTCTCCTTCTTCTTCTTCCTCCTTCTCCTCCTCTTCCTCTTTCTCCTTCTCCTCCTCTTTCGCCTCCTTTTCCTCTTCCTCTTCCTCCTCCTCTTCCTCTTTCTCCTCCTCTTCTTCCTTCTCTTCCTCTTCTCCCTCCTCCTCCCTTTGAAAATTTTAGTAATGATATGAAAGTTACTATTTAAAGAAGTGATAAAGCAAACATTTTAGACCGCAAAAAAAAGCTTGGTAACAAAAGGATTTAACTAAGTTTCTTAATTAATAGTTATCACAGCCAAAACAGACGATAAAGTCAATAGTATTTCAAGAAAACTTAATACTACAAATTTACTTTCTTTAATTAAACTGACATTCCATAAAAGGATACGATACATATTGAACTATAAAGGATAGAAAAAAAAACGTTACAAGAAAAGGAAATATATATATTTTAACTCTAATCTTATCTTTCATCATATATATATATATATATATATATATATATATATATATACATATATATATATATATATATATATATATATATATATATATATATATATATATGTATATATATGATGAAAGATAAGATTAGAGTTAAAAGAAATCGAACAAAAAAATTAAAAATTATGGAAATCAATAAATCTAAAATTATAAAAGAAATTATTGAAAATTAGATAAAAAGATAAAGAAAGAAAGAATATAACAAAAAAGAACACGAAATCGAGACTGACGTTTTCCAAAAATAAAATGTCATAAACAAAATAAAGGCATGGAAAATAAAAAAAAAACATAATAAACAAAAGAAAAACAACCTTTCCAAAAGGAAGCTTTACAAAAAAACTTGAATTTGGTTTCTGAGAGGAATTTATAAATCATTTAAACGTGACAGATAGCTAGATGGGAATAAAAAATTGGTGTTTTTTTTTGTGATTTAACAAGCTTCTTTCGCTAAAGATAAATTAGATAAACTTAATAAAATAAATAGATCGGTGGACAAAACAAAGGCTTTTTGGCTAGTATGTTTGTTTGTTTTCATTATTTTACAATAAAGTTTCTTCTAAAAGAAAGAAAATGATAATCGAAAATAAGAGGAGAATAATAAAATAAAAAGTGGTCTAGTTATTTTGTCGTAATTCAGTTCGCTTGTTCGTGTACTCGAGACGTAGAACGTTCGTTTCCTGCTTGCTAAAATGTCAAAGGACATTTTGATAAAACACGATCATAAAAACGCTTACACGATACTTGCCTTAGTTTCTTCTGATCCTTTGTGATCAAGGAAAGAAATCTCTACCAAGAAGTTTATGTGTCCTATAAGGTGTTCCTATAATCTACGATCGGATTCGATCCTATGTATAGGCTCCTATTTTTTTCATATGGTATGGGAGGCGTTTCTACGGCTATAAGTAAGACAGAATCTCATCGTCTATACAGTTATGTTCGTGATTTCACATCATTCGTGGTTTGTCTTTTCTCTCGAGTATGTGATTATATCGGTCTGTGTATATTTTGGAGAATTAAAACTCTTTGAATACATTATTATACATTTGACACATCGCAGCATTCACGACATAATTCCAATATATGAACATAAATAATCTAGTGTTATATGCTGTATATACACACTTATATGAAAGGTTCAACGTCATACAGGCTTCGGCATTATACATAATTTGATACTGTATAAGGTTCAACGCTTTGTGATGAGTGATGTTGAGTGTTTAACATTAAACAAGGTTCAGTGGTATACAGGATCAAATGCTATGTAGAGTTCGTTTATCTACAGTGCTCAGTACTATATAAAGACCTGTGCAATGCAAGGATTAAACGCTGTACAGGGCTCGATACTCTATGAGGTTAGAAAAGGCTCAGTTTTGTTTGGAATTTAACACTATACAGGATTCAGTACGGTACACAGGTTAGAACTTTATGACGTTCAGCGCTGTATAATTCCCAGTGCTATTGAAGGTTCAATGCAATAGAGTGAAATCATTTTCTGATTTTATGGAGGAAATGTTATCATACTCATTATTGAAATCTAAACCTCCTGAGGGCAATGAATTATCACTACCTCCTTATTATCCTTTTCCTTTAACAAAATGTTGATTTTTCTTTAATCGCTATGTTCACATCTATCATTCCCTTTATCTTCATTTCCAGCATTTATGCGAGTGTGACGAAACTGTATACATAATCGCGCAGAAGGTTTCCATTATCGTGTTCATAATACGTCTTTGATCACTATTTTTTGCTGCGTTGAAATTTCCTGTTGTAGTCTCTTCGTTTTAGTTTTTATCCTTTTTTGTTTTTGTTTTTAATATTGATTCTTTTATTTTTTCCTCGCTTTTTTTCTCCCTTCCGTCCCTCTTCCACTCCTCCTTCCCTGCACTCTTCCACTCCCCTCCATCCGTATCCCCTCATTTATCCCTTTCCCCCCTCTCCTCCCCCCCCCCCCCCACTGACTC
>NW_028234440.1:7868050-7878050 GCF_977035675.1 Penaeus japonicus
CTCTCTCTCTCTCTCTCTCTCTCTCTCTCTCTCTCTCTTTCTTTCTCTCTCTCTTTCTCTCTCTCTCTCTCTCTCTCTATTTTCACTGGAGCTGAGATGGTACTCTCTGTCTTTATTTTTGTGCATTTCCCTGATGATCCAATGGTAGTTTTGATTTTTTTTTTCTTTTCTTTTCCTTTTTTTTTTACTTGTTATCAACCTAGTTCCTGCAGCACGTTGGGTACGAACACTATTCCTCCACTTTGGGAAGAGTGTTCAACACACACTAGCTAAGCTATATAAAGCGATATAATTTTATTCCATTACATCAAGCGGGCTACTTTCTCTGCGGGCGCCAGACAGATATGACCATTTCACACTGTACAATACCAGAAAAAATGAAGATAAACTCATATGAACGAGAAAGAAGTACCAATGATAATACACAACACACACACATACACACACTTTCTCTCTCCAATTATCTAATGTGTTACTGTGACCATTACTACTTTAAAAAATAGAAGAAAAAAAAATTAAATACTAGTGCTTCAACAAGGGTTCTTCTGGCAACACTTACCTCATCCCAAGTAACTTCAATACACTGTTGAGAATCGTCGAAGAACTGACTGGGTATGGAGGCGGACGTGACCTCTGCCAAAGAAGGGGGTCGGGCTGACCTGACCTGCTCTTTCTGCGTGGGAAAAGGTGACTTTGTGTCAGTGCAAGCAATTGATTAAGTGTGTGTACAGTATAGTTTTGACTTGGTTTGGGTTTTCGATCGCGTGTGCTGTAACCATGCTGGTACTTGGTAGGTTTTGGGTGTAAAGGTGAAAGCTTTGCAGGGTCTTTGGTTACTTTTAATTTTATTGAGTTCGTTTTTTTAAAGATATATAAGGGGTGGTCTATTAATTTAGTTACTTATTGTTTATGCTTTTGTTTATGATTATATTCTTATTATTTCAGATTTGCAATTATTTATTGTATGATCCTCTCTTTCTTTCTCTCTCATTCTCTCTCTCTTATTTTCTCTCCATCTCTCTCTCTCTTTCTCTCTCTTTCTCTCTTTTTCTCTCTCCTTCTCTCTCTCTCTCTCTCTCTCTCTCTCTCTCTCTCTCTCTCTCTCTCTCTCTCCTTCTCTCTCTCTCTCTCTCTCTCTCTCTCTCTCTTTCTCTCTCTCTCTCTCTCTCTCTCTCCCGTTTTCTATTTTATAACTTTAACTATTCAAATCTTACTGTGTGTTTTATTTTAATATGAATAATTAATCATGAGCGGTGTTTTATATTTCTTACTTTTTCCTATTATTTATCTTTTGATTTTTTCCTCTAGTGAGTTAAGGTGATCGGATGATGCCAAAATTAATACAGTGCAAACATTTCAAGTGTAACCATTTGGCATCATTTCAGGCATACGGTACATGTGTACATATTACTTGTGCTTTACAGACTTGATTGAGAGTCCTATAGCACCTGTGTATCTGTGATAGGAGTCGCAGAAGAAGCAGTCTGTGCAGAGGAAGAAAAATAAATAGGGTTTTGTGCATTTCTGATGACGAGATGTCTCAAGACGACCCTATGTGCGTGTAGTATCGTAAGTCTGTGTGTGTGTGTGTCGTTTGTGAGTGAGTGTGTTGTGTTAAAGTGTTGCGTGTGCTTAGATGCAAAAGACAACGTTCTTCTTGTCCGCCTAGGAGGCTATAGGCCCACCTTCCCTCTCCTCGCGCTGCACCTCTCTCTGTGTGTGCTCGCTGTGTGTGTGTGTGTGTGTGTGTCCTGCCTGCTGTCTCTCTCTCTTCTCCTCTCCTCTCTCCTCTCTTCCTCTCTCTTCTCTCCGTGTGTGTGTGTGTAGGTGCAAAAGACGACGGAGAGCGTGTGTGTGTTTGTGCGTGTAATATATTCCTCGGGACGACCCGCCCTGTATGTTCGTTCACCACAGCACGACAACTTTGTCCTGTCCTTGCCGGCGGGAATCGAGGTCGTGGCTGGGAGGACCGTCCTCGGCCACTGGAAGGCGACGTGGGCGGGGCAAGGGGTCCTTCCCGACCGTCAGGATACCATCAACCCCCGCTCTACCTAGGGGCGTGACCTCCGCAGTGACAGCGAGAGGTTGTAGAGTGACAGCGATAGGGTCGCCAGCGTGCCATGGGCTCTTCCTCGCCCCTCGAGTCAAGTAGGAGGGGCGAGAGGGGCCCTGGGAGGGTGAGGGCCATTTGCTAAGGAAGGGCGTGGAGGTGGAGTACAGTTCCTGTAACAAGGCTTTGGGCATCGGGTACACGACCTGCAAGACGGTAAGCGAGAGAGCGAATCGCGTCAGGGTCGGGCACGCTGACTGAAGTCCAGTTGTCAGTGTCAAGTCAGTTCAGTGTAAAGCATCTCTGGAGGAGAGTTTGAGGGCGTGAGGAGCAGCCGGTCTGTTGAACAGGTGTTATTGCAATGCAGGGGTGTTCATGATGATGTTTTTTTATGTGTTGATATGTGTTTGTATGTTTATTTGTCTTTTCTGCAGTTTGCGTATTCTCGTTCTAGAAAAAACGCAGACACAGCTTTCCGTATATAAAAGGATAAAGAAAATATGAAGTTAATGCGTACTTAATACATTGTATAACAAGTATGTGTGGGTAGACATTCTCGCTCGCTCGCTCTCTCTTTCTATTTCTCTCTTTCTCTCTCTCCCTCTCTCTCTCTCTCCCACTCTCTCTCTCTCTCTCTCTCTCTCTCTCTCTCTCTCTTTCTCTCTCTCTCCCACTCTCTCTCTCTCTCTCTCCTTTTCTCTCTCTCATCTCTTTTCTCTCTCTCTTCTCTCTCACTCTCTCTCTCCTCTCTCTCACCTCTCTCTCTCTCTCTCACTCTCTCTCCTCTCTCTCTCTCTCTCTCTCTCATCTCTCTTTCTCTCTCTCTCTCTCTCTCTCTCTCTCTCCTCTCACCTCACTCTCTCCTTCTTCCGTATCTTTTAAAACTTACTCATCCCCTTATCTACAACATGTATCTTTTTCTCTTCTTCCATATCTTTTAAAACTTTACTCATCCCCTTATCTACAACATGTATCTTTTTCTCTTCTTCCATATCTTTTAAAACTTTACTCATCATCTTATTTACAACATGTATCTTTTTCTCTTCTTCCATATCTTTTAAAACTTTACTCATCCCCTTATCTACAACATGTATCTTTTTCTCTTCTTCCATATCTTTTAAAACTTTACTCATCCCCTTATCTACGACATGTATCTTTTTCTCTTCTTCCATATCTTTAAAACTTTACTCATCCCCTTATCTACAACATGTATCTTTTTCTCTTCTTCCATATCTTTTAAAACTTTACTCATCCCCTTATCTACAACATGTATCTTTTTCTCTTCTTCCATATCTTTTAAAACTTTACTCATCCCCTTATCTACAACATGTATCTTTTTCTCTTCTTCCATATCTTTTAAAACTTTACTCATCATCTTATTTACAACATGTATCTTTTTCTCTTCTTCCATATCTTTTAAAACTTTACTCATCCCCTTATCTACAACATGTATCTTTTTCTCTTCTTCCATATCTTTTAAAACTTACTCATCCCCTTATCTACGACATGTATCTTTTTCTCTTCTTCCATATCTTTTAAAACTTACTCATCCCCTTATCTACAACATGCATCTTTTTCTCTTCTTCCGTATTTTTTAAAACTTTACTCATCCCCTTATCTACAACATGTATCTTTTTCTCTTCTTCCATATCTTTTAAAACTTTACTCATCCCCTTATCTACAACATGTATCTTTTTCTCTTCTTCCATATCTTTAAAACTTTACTCATCCCCTTATCTACAACACGTATCTTTTTCTCTTCTTCCATATCTTTTAAAACTTTAACTCATCCCCTTATCTACAACACGTATCTTTTTCTCTTCTTCCATATCTTTAAAACTTTACTCATCCCCTTATCTACAACACGTATCTTTTTCTCTTCTTCCATATCTTTTAAAACTTTACTCATCCCCTTATCTACGACATGTATCTTTTTCTCTTCTTCCATATCTTTTAAAACTTTACTCATCCCCTTATCTACGACATGTATCTTTTTCTCTTCTTCCGTATCTTTTAAAACTTACTCATCCCCTTATCTACAACACGTATCTTTTTCTCTTCTTCCGTATCTTTTAAAACTTACTCATCCCCTTATCTACAACATGTATCTTTTTCTCTTCTTCCATATCTTTAAAACTTTACTCATCCCCTTATCTACGACATTTATCTTTTTCTCTTCTTCCGTATCTTTTAAACTTTATTCTCCCCTTCTCTACAACATGTATCTTTTTCTCTTCTTCCGTATCTTTTAAAACTTTACTCATCCCTTTATCGACGACATGTATCTTTTTCTCTTCTTCCGTATCTTTTAAAACTTTACTCATCCCCTTATCTACAACATGTATTTTTTTCTCTCTTCTTCCGTATTTTTAAAAACTTAACTCATCATCTTATCTACAACATGCATCTTTTTCTCTATTTATCTGTCTATCTATCTCTCTGTCTCTCTCTATCTCTTTATCTATATTTATATCTTTATCTGTCTATCTGTCTATTTTTCTAGGTATCCATCTGTAATTTATCTATTTTTCTATATCTCTAGCCGTCTATCTCTCTATTTTCCTATATCTCTCTCTGTCTCTCCATCTATATCTATATCTGTCTATATATCTCTCCGTCTCTCTATCTATCCATTTTTCTCTCCGTCTATCCATCTCTCTATCTATATCTAAATCTATATCTGCTATACAAATATACATACATATATATGTATGTATATATCTCTGTTTATATATCTCTATCTATATCTACCTATCTATCTATTTATCTATCTGTCTATCATTACAACTATCTATACACATACAAATAAATATATTTATGTATACATGATAAGGTGATAAATAAATCAGTACCAAAAAACAAAAGTTTAACATATCTGAAATTACGTATCAACATTTCAAAACATCAGTGGAAGGTGACGCGGACACAAAAGTTTCCAAATTCAAGAAAAGAGCAACAAACATCCTATTCTATTCAGCCCAAGGGAAGAATATCCTTCAATTGCATGAGGTATCCTACACAAACCAGGTATGCCGAGGTACTGAATAGGCTAGACCCCCCTGCACTTAGGCAAACGTTTAGCTAAAACGTTTTCTGTAATTGCCTCGGGAGATGAGTTCTAAAGAGTTACAAGATTTTTTTTTAATTAGCGAGGGAAAAACCGTACAGCTTAATGGGATTGTTATTCATTTTATTTTTTCTCATCATCATATTGCTCATTTGTATTCTCATTTATCATCTATCTATCACACATATCTATTTATCTTCCGTATTTAGATTTTTATTTTTTTTGATTTGTTTTATGTATTTTTATTCATCATCTTATTGATCATTTGTATTCTCATTTATCATCTATCTATCACACATATCCATTTATCTTCCGTATTTTTTTTTTCTTTTTTTCTTTTGAAAATATCTGATTTCCACAAGGACGTTTTTTTAAAAATAAATATATTTTACATTTTTTTTTTTTTCCTTGTTTTTTTTCCCTTCTCTATTTTTTAAATAGTATTTTTTGTATTTCTATTCATCCTCTTATTTTTTATTCTTTTTTTTCTTTATTCATCACCTCATCTACGACATTTATCTTTTTCTCTTCTTCCGTATTTTTAAAAACTTTACTCATCATCTTATTTACAACATGTATCTTTTTCTCTTCTTCCGTATCTTTTAAAACTTTACTCATCCCCTTATCTACAACATGTATCTTTTTCTCTTCTTCCGTATCTTTTAAAACTTTACTCATCCCCTTATCTACAACATGTATCTTTTTCTCTTCTTCCGTATCTTTTAAAACTTTACTCATCCCCTTATCTACGACATGTATCTTTTTCTCTTCTTCCGTATCTTTTAAAACTTTACTCATCCCCTTATCTACAACACGTATCTTTTTCTCTTCTTCCATATCTTTTAAAACTTTACTCATCCCCTTATCTACGACATGTATCTTTTTCTCTTCTTCCATATCTTTTAAAACTTTACTCATCCCCTTATCTACGACATGTATCTTTTTCTCTTCTTCCATATCTTTTAAAACTTTACTCATCCCCTTATCTACAACATGTATCTTTTTCTCTTCTTCCGTATCTTTTAAAACTTTACTCATCCCCTTATCTACAACATGTATCTTTTTCTCTTCTTCCATATCTTTTAAAACTTTACTCATCCCCTTATCTACGACATGTATCTTTTTCTCTTCTTCCGTATCTTTTAAAACTTTACTCATCCCCTTATCTACGACATGTATCTTTTTCTCTTCTTCCGTATCTTTTAAAACTTTACTCATCCCCTTATCTACAACACGTATCTTTTTCTCTTCTTCCATATCTTTTAAAACTTTACTCATCCCCTTATCTACAACACGTATCTTTTTCTCTTCTTCCATATCCTTTAAAACTTTACTCATCCCCTTATCTACAACATGTATCTTTTTCTCTCTTCTTCCATATCTTTTAAAACTTTACTCATCCCCTTATCTACAACACGTATCTCCTTATCATCCGTTACTTCACTCACCCAAAGCCCCGCCATAGTATAGGGTTCGGTGACCGTGATGGACGAGGGGGCCTTGAGACAAGAGGTGGCGTTGGGAAGGAGGTCGGCCACCCACTCGCTGTACAGGTCGTGCTCGATCAGAGACTGTATCCTGCGAAGAGAAGGTTCAGCGATCAGTGGGTTCGGGTTCTTGTTTTGTGTTTGTTTGTTTGTTTGTTTGTATGTGTTTGTTTGTGTGTGTGTGGATGTGTGTGTGGATGTGTGTATATATACATGTTCTGCATATGTGTATATATACATAATATTAATTATCCTACATACATACAGATATATGTGTATATATATATATATATATATATATATATATATATATATATATATATATATATATATATATGTATGTATATATATATATATATATATATATATACATATATACATATATATATATATATATATGTAAGTATTAAAAAATGTAAGCAACGAAATAAAATATCGAACACATTTTAAAACGGTATATATCTTCCCACAACATTCAAAATGATGAAATCCATTATAAAGCTTATAATCCACAAGACCACAAAATACAAGTCTCAAAAAATAAATAAAAAATAAAAAATAAATAAATAAAAAATATAAAAAAAACTTACAGCAGAAAAGACAAAGTTAAAGTAATAAAGTTCAAAGTCACTAACACAGAAAATGTAAATGATAAAGCAATATCTCAGCTCCATTCTCTAAAGTAAGATTTCTTCTCAGTGTTACATACCCAAAAGAAAAATCTAAGTTAAAGTAAAGAACTGACATATCCTACCTCTAATATAGCAAACAGTAAAATCAACCAAAGAATAACATTTCTAGCCCCCCCCCAAAAAAAAAAAATATATATATATATAATAATAATAATTATTATTATTATTATTATTATTATTATTATTATTTAATTAATAAAATGAAATACGATAAATAAATGAATAAATAAAATAATCATTCCTATTATCTCTTCTTACCTGTAGTTAATAGCAGGCATAATAGGCAAGCCAGGAACCCCGACAATGCAGAAAATAAGAGGATAATATGCCTCTTTGCCTATATAGTAATCACACGTCCCTGCAACATAGGATTGACGGGTCTTAGTGATGTTTATTGTGATGATTATTAGTCTTTTTTTATTATCTGTTTGTGATGAGATTGTTGTGGTTATTGTGGTGATGGAAGTGGTGATATTAGTATGATTGATAAGGATGATGATATTGATGATGACGATGGTGGGAATGGTAATGATAATGACAATTGTAATGATAAAAATAATAATGATTATGGTGATAATAATAATGATAATAACAATACTGATATTACTACTAATAATAACAATAATGATAGTAATTATAATAATAATGATGACGAAAATAACAATAACAATAATAACGATAATGATAATGTGATAATATTGATAATAATAATAATAATAATAATAATAATAGTAATGATAATAACAATAACAATAATGATTATAATAATGTTAAGAAAAAGAATGATGGTGCCAATGCAACTAAAAGAGTAGTATTGATGAAAATTATTATGATTATGATATCAACATTTATGGCAACAGGGATAGTGACAATGACAAACATTGTAACAATAAAGATACGAATAATGATGATGATGATTAAAAAATATATCAGGATGATTATAATCATTATTGGTAGTATTAGTAATACTAATGTGATATTGGTAATGATAGGAATAATGATAATAATGACAGATAAGATGATGGTAATAATGATGATGATCATATTGATAGTGATGATAATAATAAAAGTGATGATAATAATAAAAGTGATGATAATAATAACAAAAATGATGATGATAATGATAAAAATAACAAAAAAGGATAATTACAAGGATAATAATGATAATAACAGAAATAATAATGTTAAAAAGAATTACAACAGCCATAACAACAACAGCAAATCTCAATAATCACATATCATATAAATCTCATCCCCCAACAAACCAACGAACCATCCAACCAATCAACCGACCATCCAACCAACCATCCATCCAACCATCCATCCAACCATCCAACCAAACAACCAACCAACCAACCCTTTCGCGAGAAGTCATCCGAAACGACCTTCCTGATGGTGGCGTCCTCCACCAGCAGCGCCACACCCCCTTCGCGCACGGAGCTGTAGGCGACGTCGAAGAGGTCGCTCGCCCTCAGGAAGCTCACGCGCCCTTCCGCTGCCACTCCACGGAGCTCCTGGTAGATGCCGCTGGTGGCTTGCTGGCGAGGAGGAGGAGGGCGGGGTGGGAGGGGAGGGGAGGGGGGGAGGGGGACGGGATGGGGGGGTTGGGAGGGGAGTGGGGGTGGGGGTGGGGTGAGGGGGACGGGGTGGGGAGTGGGAGGGAGGTGGGAGGTGAGGGGGTGGGGAGGGGGAGGTTGGGGGGTGAAAGGTGGGGTGGGGGGGAGGTGAGGGGGTGGGGGGGAGGTGAGGGGGTGGGGAGTGGGAGGTTGGAGGGTGAAAGGTGGGGTGGGGATGGAGGGGGGGTGGGGAGGGGGGAGGGGATGGAGGAGGAGGACGGGGTGGGGGAGGGGAATGGAGGGGATGAGATGGGGGAAGGGGGAGTGAGAGGGTGTCAGGTGGGGTTGTGGTTCGGGAGGTGGAGGCGGAGGGGGAGTGGGTGAGATGTGGCAGAGGGATATTACATTATTTTAAAGGTAGAAAGAGGATGGGGAATACTACTATCATTATTATTATCATTATCGCCATTATCATTTTCATCGTCATTGTCATTGTTATCATCATTACTGATATTTTCGTCATTATCATTGTCATAATTCGTACGGTAGTAATAACAATTTTATTATCATCTTTCTTATGATAATAATGATATTTATCGTTATCATTATACACATTACTACCTTGGTTAATCACCTTCCTTTCCCTTCTCCACCATTTCCTGCTTCTCCACCTATTTAACCTCCTCCCCATTTCCCCTTTTTCCTTCTCCCTTTTCTCCACTTCAATCTCTTTTCTCTCCTCTCCACCCTCGGACATCTTTCTCCTTCTTTCATTCTTTTTCCCCCTTCTTGTTATTCTTTCGATCCGTTTCCTTGCTTTCTCCTTCTATTACTCCTCCTTGCCTTCCTCCTCCTCTCTTTTACTCCTCTGGACTTCCCCCTCTTCCTCTTATCTCCTTCTTTCTTCCCCCTCCTTTATCCCTTTTCCCACCATACACCTCCCCCCCCCCTCCTTTCTCTCTTTCCTTCTCCTCCTTCTCCTGTCTCTCCTGCTTCTCTTTCTCCTCCTCCACCCCCTTCTCCTCCTTCTCCTTCATCTCCTCCTCCTACGCCTCCTCCCTCTCCCTTTTCTTTCCTCTCCCTACTATTCCCACCTCCCTCTCTCTTCTTTTCTCTTCCCCCTGCTATTCTCCCCTCCCTTTCTCCTT
>NW_028234440.1:7883050-7885550 GCF_977035675.1 Penaeus japonicus
TCCTTGGGGTATAGAAGGAGAGAATGGGAGAGAGAGATGTGGTGAAAGAGAGGAATGTAACGAAAGAAGGAGAGAGAGGAAAGAGGTTGTGAAAGAGAGGAATAAAAGGAGAAAAGGAGGGAGAGGAGGGAGGTTGTGAAATTGAAAATGGAGGAAGAGGAAGAAAGTAGACGACAGAAATGAGTAAGTAGAAAACAAAACAAACAAAAATCAGTGAATGGGGATTGGAAGGAAAGGAAGATAATAGGTACGAAAGGCGAATAAGATGGCGAGAGAAAATTAATTAATAGCAGTAAGTAGATGTATAAGGCCCAGTGATAGAAGACAGTGACAAGTCCTTTATTCCAAGGATAGATGAAAACTTTGGATAAAGCAGACAAAGAATAGAACAGTGAAGCGCTGGTAAGAATTCCATTTTCATAAACAAAATTAGACAGATAATTCAAGATTTTTTTCTTTTATTTTATTTTTTTTATTTTTTATTATTATTATTTTTCTTTTAAGTAATTATACCGCCATTCCCTTTCTTTCCTTTTTCCTGTAATCAACATTACGTTATACACATGTACATATTCTAAATATGTTCTTACTAATCTATTTCTAATTTCTCTCTTGCAAGACGTAAAAATTACATTATTGGGAATACCTATAGTTCCATAATAAATTATAATAATTGGTAAGTAAAATGAAAAAGAATATCACACTAGATAACATCTTTCTAACAATGTACTCCCCCAAAGAAGTTTAAAGGAAGTAAATTAATGAATAGACAAAAAAACAGTTGCTAATACATTATCTGAAAATGTATACATAAAAGCAATATAATACAATTAAATCACTCAAATAGCTAAAAAAAATAAATAAATAAATAAATAAAAAATAAAAAAAAAAGCATACTCGCCCATAACTTTCAAAAAGTACACTCCCCAAACAGGCAAGGAAACAAAACACACTCACGTTGCGCTGTATCATACCCAGCATACCGTTCCAGTCGCCGTCGTTGTTGGGTGCGCCCCACGCTCCGTCAGGGGGGCGGACGAGCGTGTAACTGGAGGTATGAGACCCGTAGAAGTTTAGATTTTATTGATGTAAGAATGTATGATAGATATTTGGTATAAGATTGTATTATTGTGTAAAGATGTATAATAGATATTGGTATATAATTATATACTATACAAGTGTAAAGATGTATTGGATATTGACATAAATATATACGTATAAAGATGTATGATATATATTGGTATGAAATTGTATTAAATATATTAGCATAAAATTGTATAATATATATGTATGATATTTTATAATAGATATTGTTATGAAATTTTATAATAGATATTGTTATGAAATTTTATAATACATATTAATTTGAAATTAAAATTATGTATTGGAACAGAAGTTGGAATAGAACTTAATAATATCAAATGTTGGTTGGTGTAGCGGCTGGTGAAGTAACTTGTTCCCTCTTTCCTTCTTCTTCCTTCCCCTCTTCCTTCTCTTTCTTCTCTTCTTTTTCACTCTCTTTTCCTTTCCTCTCTTCCTATTATCTCCCTCTTCTCGCTTCTCCTCCTCTCTCCCTCCCTTTCCTATCTTCATGTCCTACTTTTTTCTTTCTCCTTTCTTCTCTCCTTTCCTCTTCCCTCCCTCTCCTTCCCTCTTTTTTCCTCCCTCTTCTTCCCTCTCCTTCATTACCCTCTCCTTTTCCCCCTCTATCCTTCCCACTGCTCCCCTCTCCTGCCTTTCCTCAATTCTCCCTTCCTCTCTTCCTTTTTTTCATTCCTTCCTCCACTCCTTTCTCCTCCCCTCTCTTCCTCTCTTTCTGTTTTCCCTTTTTTCCTCCACTCCTTTCTCCTCCCCTCTCTTCGTCTCTCCCTCCCCTATTCCCTCCCTCTCCTCCCCTCTCCTCCCTTCTCCCTCCCTCCTGCCCCTCTCATCTTTCCCTCCATTCCCCCCCACTTGAAATTCAGCGTCGACACCAGGACATCAAGCAGATTGGCAAGGTGACCGCGGAGCCTCTGTCCCCCGTCTCTCTCCTTCCTCTTTCCCTCTTCCACCCCTCCCCTCTCACCTCCCTCTCATCTCTCTTTTTTTTCCTCCCTCCTCACCCTTCCTTCCTTACTTGAAACCCATCGTCAACGCCAGAACATCGAGAAGATTGCTCAGGTGTCCCTCTCCTTTTTCCTTCCCTCTCCTCACCTTCTCTCTCCTTCCCTCCCTCCCTCCCTCCTCTCTGCTCTCTGTTCCACCTTCCCCACCCTTTCCCTTATCCCTCCCTCCCTCCCTCCTCTCCACCTTCTGTTCCACCTTCCCCACCCTTTCCCTCCTTCCCCACCCTTTCCCCCCATTTCCCTTCCTCACTTGAAATTCAGCGTCGACGCCAGAACATCGAGAAGATTGGCGAGGGGACCGCGGATGGCGAAGGAGCCGTCGAGATAGGCGGTGAGTTCCACGTGAGGAATCCACTGTTCCACCGCCACTCGCAAGGTTCTTGTCTCGTTGTATC
>NW_028234440.1:7898050-7900550 GCF_977035675.1 Penaeus japonicus
TTCCTTTGCTTCCTTCCTCCCCTCCTCCCTCTTTCTCTCTGTCTCCTTCTTTCCTCCCCTCCTTCCTCCTTCCCCTCTTCCCTCTCTTTCCCCTCCCTCTTTCTTTCCCTTTCCCTCCTTCCCCTCTTCCCTCTCTTTCCTCCTCCCTCTTTCTCTCCCTCTCCCTCCTTCCCCTCATCTGTGGTTCCCTTCCTTTCTCATTTTCCTTCCCTGCTTCCCTTTTCCTCTCTTCCTCCCTCTTTCCTCTCCTCCCTCTTTCTCTCTGTCTCACCTTCCATTCTCCCTCTTTCAATCCCTCATTCTGCTCCCTTTCTCTCTGTCCTGTATGAGCGTTTGAAATGAAAAAAAAAAAAAAAACGTGCATACCTTTCTCACAAGAAGCACATAGCGATAAATTACTCTTTTTGTATACGTGGTGAAGGTTCTTCGAAGTGAGCTTGTGTGTTTGGAGGGTTGTCAAATTCTTTCAGGTTGTGAAAATAAATGGCTTGACATTTTTGTCTCTCTCTCTCTCTCTGTGTCTGGTTCTCTCTCTCTGTTTTATCTCTCTGATTGTTTCTCTAACTATCAATCTCTCTCTCTCTCTCTCTCTCTCTCTCTCTCTCTCTCTCTCTCTCTCTCTCTCTCTCTCTTTCTCTCTGTCTGGTTCTCTATGTCTATTTCTCTCTCTCTCTCTCTCTTTCTCCCTCTCTATACATATATATATATATATATATATATATATATATATATACATATATATATTTATATATATCTCACTCTCTCTCTCTCTCTCTCTCTCTCTCTCTCTCTCTCTCTCTCTTTCTCTCTCTCTCTCTCTGTCTATCAATATATATATAATATATATATATATATTATATATATATATATTATAATATATATATAATATATATATATATATATATATATATATATATATATGTGTGTGTGTGTGTGTGTGTGTGTGTGTGTGTGTGTGTGTGTGTGTGTGTAGCTAGCTCTGTCTATCTATCCCCTCCATTTCCCTCTCTCTCGGTTTCTCTCTCTATTTCTCTCTCTCTCTCTCTGTTTCCCTCTCTCTCTCTCTCTGTTTTTCTTTTTCTCTGCTTTTGTCTCTCTCTCTCTCTTTTTATCTCTCTCTCTCTCTGTTTTTGTCGGTTTTCGCACTATTTAAGCAATATGACATTGATAGATGAAGCAACTGGTCTCACAGATAATATAAAATGTATTTTATGCAACAATTAAAGACGAAGGCATGGTGATGGAAATTTACCTTTTTGACTTAAAGTTCGTAGTAATATAATATTCTCATGAATGGTTACGTAACACAAACAACTAATTAAAGGGACATCAATAGTTGTCAAGCATTGGTAATCTGCAATAAGCAAATAGTAATACCTTGCAATAAGAAGTAAAGAAAGGAGAATATTGGAGTCTTTCAAGAGTAACAAGCTCTTGGCGAATTAAGAGTATTAATCTAAAAACTTGAAATGTGAGACAAGAGAAAGAATTATAGCAAAGAATAGATAGCTAGGTAGAAAGGGAGTGAGAGAGACAAATATACAGAATAAGAGAGTGAGAGAAAGTCACAGAAAGGGACGAACAGGTTGATAGATTAGGAATGAAAAGATGGATTAGGAATGAAAGGAACATAGATAGAGAACGTATGTGTGTGCGTGAGAGAGAGAGAGAGAGAGAGAGAAAGGATGAGTACTTTTATAGAGAGAAAAAATACCCTTTTTCGTATCCTCGAAAAGTAGTTACTGAATAATTAAACCTTTACATGCCTTGACATCATTAGTTGTTACAAGGACTTTGTGTACGGCACTGGCGTTTATTCAACATGTATTCTAGTTTGGTATTTCCTGTATTGATTCATCTTTATATGAATTTATCCTAGATGGAAGACATTTAAATGCATTTGATGATAATATTGGATTAATAAAAATAATGTAATTGACAGCAACGCGGTCAGAGATCGTAATCATGATGACTTTGTTAACTTAACAAGTAAAAATTACCGTAAGGCATAAAATAAACATAATAGCAACAAATTTCATAAAGATGAATACAAATTGATAAATGATTAGCCCCTTAATGTGCAAGTCCTCAGTTCAAAGGAAAAATTATACAACGGGAAAAAACAAAAAACCCTTTCGCATTTGCATAATCTTGCGCACTGGTAATTTGTAGTGATGTACAATTTGCAATACAAAATTAACGACTAGAACAATTACGAAAATTCATTGAAAGTCCGTGTCGTTTCGATGTAAAATCATGGCTGACAACTAATTTCCATGGCTAGCGTCTAATTTTCCTGGCTAACAACCAATTTTCCTGGATAACAACCAATTTTCCTGGATAACAACCAATTTCCAGGATAACAATCAATTTCCTGGATAACAACCAATTTTCCTGGATAACAATCAATTTTCCTGTCTAACAATCAATTTTCCTGGATAACAATCAATTTCCCTGGATAACAACCAATTTCCAGGATAACAACCAATTTCCAGGATAA
>NW_028234440.1:7905550-7908050 GCF_977035675.1 Penaeus japonicus
TGTTCTGACTATCGTTCTCTTCTTATTAATCTTTTCTTCTATTACTATCTATCGATATTTTGTAATCATCATTGTTGTTGCTATAACATCTAATTCATCTCTACTGCCTCTCCACATTCTAAGAAAATACATTCGATTTATTTTTATCCCCCTCCCCCTCCCCCCTTTATGAATTTTAAAAAATGTGTTATTTGATTCGGAACTTCTGGGAATTATTTCGTATTTTGTTGATTTTGAAATTTGTCTGTATTGTCATTTTTGTTATTATCTTTATCATTACCATTATTACTTTTATCATATATCATATATTTGTTGTTATATATCATTATTTGATTATGTTCATTGTTATCATTATTAATATCATTATTATATTATAATTTTTATTATTATATTTTATTATAATTTTTATTATCATTATTATATTATAATTTTTATTATCATTATTATAATTATTATCATTATCACATCATTATTATTATCATCATAATCATTGCTATCGTTATCATTATTAGCCTTATGATATTGTTATTCATTATTATAATCATTGTCATTACTAATATCATCGTCTTTATCATCATCATCATTGATAGTAATATCACCATCACCATCATGGCAACCATCTTCAGAATCATCACCATCAAAGCACAAAAAATCACTCACATTTACCAACACTATCATCATCATATTTCACCATCACCACCATAACGAAGAGCGTGCGTGTAGCTGTCCCGTGCCCAACTACCTTTACTGATGAGCGATAGCAGACAGACACATGAGCTATCAACAGAACCAAAGTCATAACGAACTGTACCATGTATGTATCATTTACTTACCATCATTATGTGGCGCAGTGCCGTTTGGTGCCATGTGTTTGGTTGATGTTTTGTGTAATTTTTTTTTTTTTTTGGGGGGGAGGGGAAAGGTAGAGGGGGTGGATGGGTGTGTGTCTATGAATATATATATGCATTGTGTATAAGTTTACATTAATGTATGAATATATATATATATACACAAAAATACACACACACACATATATGTATATATATATATATATATATATATATATATATATATATATATATATATATATATATGTATATATATATATATATATGTATTATATAATATATATATATATACTATATATATATGTATATATATATATATATATATATATATATATAAATATGTATATATATATATATATATATATATATATATATATGTATACATATATATATAATATATATATATATATAAGGCAGATAAACCCACTATACACAAAATAGATTTATTGAAAATGAGACGACAGTTTCAAGATCCATCTGGATCCCATCTTCAGGTCTGAGGAGGAAGAGAACAAGAGGGTATATAAAAGGGTAAAGGGGGGAGTAACACGATACAAGAAGGTCAAGCGAGGACAGGAGAATGGAAACAGAGGCAGAGGTGGAACAGCAAACGGAACCGGGGCAGGTCATGTCAGGTTATTTGGTCCAGCGGTCTGTGTGTGTGAGAGAAAGAGAGAGAGAGAGAGAGAGAGAGAGAGAGAGAGAGAGAGAGAGAGAGAGAGAGAGAGAGAGAGAGAGAGAGAGAGAGATACACACACACACACACACACACACACACACATATATATATATATATATATATATATATATATATATATATATATATATATATATATATGTATGTATGTATGTATGTATACACACACACACACACACACACACACACACACACATATATATATATATATATATATATATATATATATGGCAGATAAACCCACTATACACAAAACAGATTTATTGAAATTGAGACAACGGTTTCAGGATCCATCTGGATCCCATCTTCAGGTCTGAGGAGGGAGAGAACAAGAGGGTATATAAAAGGCTAAAGGGGGGAGGAACATGGTGCAAGAAGGTCAAGCGAGGACAGGAGAACGGAAACGGAGGCGGCGGCGGAACAGGGAACGGAACAGGGCAGGTCATGTCAGGTCATAGGGTCCGGCGGTCTGTGTGAAGGGTGTCCGGGGTAAGGTAACAAGCGGAGAATGTGGGAGGATAGGAGACCATCAGCAGGAGAAAAACCACTGTTAAGGTTGAAATTTGGCAGCCTGTTGATGAGAGAAGATTCCACCAATCTGCGGGCATGGACATCAGCGGAAGGGAACAGAATGCGAGCAGCTGACCAATCTATGCGATGTCCTGTGTCCCATTGGTGCAGAAGAGAGCGTTGTTGGTGTGTCCCCTAGAAACGGCGTACTTGTGTTGGGACACACGTTTGTTGAGACAGGCGCCAGTCTCCCCGAAGTATTGCTTCTCACAGGAGGAGCAGGGGATGGCATAGGTGCCTATCTTGGCAGACGAAGGAGGACGGGTGTGGACCAGGTTGCGGCGGAGAGTGTTAACCTGGCGAAAGGTAAGCCTGCAGTTGAGAGGGTGCAGCGAGCGACGAAGAGAGTGGATTTCCTCGGTATAAGGAAGGCTGAGGACAGGCA
>NW_028234440.1:7915550-7918050 GCF_977035675.1 Penaeus japonicus
GAAATAAATCGAATGTATTTTCTTAGAATGTGGAGGGGCAGTAGAGATGAATTGAAGCGGGACCAAGGACTGCGGGAGGTGAGAGTGGAAAGCTTGCGGGTGAGGGAGCAGGTATGAGTGTTGGAGAGGACTCGGGCCGAGTCATGAGCAACATCGGCCATGAGTCGACATACCTGTCTGGGAAGCCGATCCCCCAGGAAGTCAAAATGAAGACGGGAGAGATAGAAGGTATGTTCAACGTCCCTCTTACCAGCACTGATCCGGTCGAGAAGGAGGGAACGAGCATACTCCGGGAAAGGCGACCCTTCATCCGAGTGTCTCAGGATGTGCGAGATCGAAGAAGGAAGAACCTGCTGCTCGAGGCAATCCCGAAGGAAACGGAGTTGGTTCTTCCGTCGGGCCGTGGAAATAACAGAAGCCTCGTAGGCGCGAAAGGCTTGTACCATGTCAGGGTAGGAGGAGAACAGGAACGAGAGAAGATTTCTTTTAACCGTGGGGTCCATGATGACTTGCAAAACACTCTTCCGTGTTGGTAAATGGCAGATAAACCCACTATACACAAAACAGATTTATTGAAATTGAGACAACGGTTTCAGGATCCATCTGGATCCCATCTTCAGGTCTGAGGAGGGAGAGAACAAGAGGGTATATAAAAGGCTAAAGGGGGGAGGAACATGGTGCAAGAAGGTCAAGCGAGGACAGGAGAACGGAAACGGAGGCGGCGGCGGAACAGGGAACGGAACAGGGCAGGTCATGTCAGGTCATAGGGTCCGGCGGTCTGTGTGAAGGGTGTCCGGGGTAAGGTAACAAGCGGAGAATGTGGGAGGATAGGAGACCATCAGCAGGAGAAAAACCACTGTTAAGGTTGAAATTTGGCAGCCTGTTGATGAGAGAAGATTCCACCAATCTGCGGGCATGGACATCAGCGGAAGGGAACAGAATGCGAGCAGCTGACCAATCTATGCGATGTCCTGTGTCCCATTGGTGGCAGAAGAGAGCGTTGTTGGTGTGTCCCCTAGAAACGGCGTACTTGTGTTGGTTTGTTGAGACAGGCGCCAGTCTCCCCGAAGTATTGCTTCTCACAGGAGGAGCATATCTTGGCAGACGAAGGAGGACGGGTGTGGACCAGGTTGCGGCGGAGAGTGTTAACCTGGCGAAAGGTAAGCCTGCAGTTGAGAGGGTGCAGCGAGCGACGAAGAGAGTGGATTTCCTCGGTATAAGGAAGGCTGAGGACAGGCAGGTGAGAAGTCTCTCTGGGGGGAGGATCCTGGTAGAAGGTACGTCGGGCGTTGGAGAGCGCGGCGTCAAGGACGAAGCGAGGGTACCCCAGCTTGCCGAAGGATCGACGAAGAAAATCGATCTCTGCATGGAGAGCACGGAGAAAGAGAGAGGTGGCGACACCTCTCTTAACATAGGAGAAGAAGTGTATATACATCTGCATGGGTTTTCTGTACACGGAAAAAGAGAGGGAGTTACCTGAGCGGTGGACTAAGGTGTCCAAGAAGGGGAGCTGATCGTCTACCTTCCATTCCGCCTTGAAACGAATGGAAGGGGAGAGGGATTCAGCTTATCCAGGATCATGGGGCCAGAGGGCAAAGACGTCGTCGACGTATCTCAGCCAAAGATGGAGGGAAGAAGCTCAGCCTCAAAGTACTCCATGAAAGACAGGAGAAAGGGGAGAGCCCATGGCGACACCGAAGGTCTGAGAGTAGAAACGTCCTTCGAACCTCCTGTGAGAAGCAATACTGTGTCCCAACACAAGTACGCCGTTTCCAGGGGACACACCAACAACGCTCTCTTCTGCCACCAATGGGACACAGGACATCGCATAGATTTGTCAGCTGCTCGCATTCTGTTCCCTTCCGCTGATGTCCATGCCCGCAGATTGGTGGAATCTTCTCTCATCCTATCCTCCCACATTCTCCGCTTGTTACCTTACCCCGGACACCCTTCACACAGACCGCCGGACCCTATGACCTGACATGACCTGCCCCTGTTCCGTTCCCTGTTCCGCCGCCGCCTCCGTTTCCGTTCTCCTGTCCTCGCTTGACCTTCTTGCACCTTGTTTCTCCCCCCTTTAGCCTTTTATATACCCTCTTGTTCTCTTCTTCCTCAGACCTGAAGATGGGATCCAGATGGATCTTGAAACTGTTGTCTCATTTTCAATAAATCTGTTTTGTGTATAGTGGGTTTATCTGCCATTTACCAACACGGAAGAGTGTTTTGCAAGTCATATATATGTATATATATAGACATATCTACATGTATATATACATATATATACATACATATAATATATACATATACATATACATATATATAAACATGTATATACATATATATATATACACATATATACATATATATATATATATATATATATATATATATATTTATATACATATATATATATATAAGTATATATATATATATATATATATATATATATATATATATACATACACATATCCATGTGTCTGTACGTAGATATGCCTCTGTG
>NW_028234440.1:7928050-7933050 GCF_977035675.1 Penaeus japonicus
CAGATGAATATACAATATATATAAAAGAATCACACCATCATAGGAGTTAAACACCTTCTAGACTAATCATTTGAAAGAACAAGAAGTAAAAAAAGACTGCAGTCATACCCACTTACCTGATTGTACTGCAGAAGATAGAAAATGCCTCGCAGAACGTTATGTGAATGGCCGAGGAGAAAGAGCAAGGCAGGAACAGCTGATGGAAGGTCCCAATCTGAGACCCACACATACAAGAGCCGCTCCACCATGAAGGGCATCCAGCAGATGGCATTGGCTGCAAGGAGTATCAGAGCCTGGGAGGAAATGATTGTCGATTAGAGGTAGATTATCGAATCACTATGCCGAGAAAGTGCAAGAGTCTATTATGGCCCTGTTTAAGGATCATGTATTATGTAAACTGATTTTTTATTAATGGCAATGATACACATTTAGCGATTATTCAAGAGAAGGTCTTGATACTATTCTTATTGTTTTGTTTAGAAAGAATTCACATATGATAATGAAAATATGGATAAGTATCTTAGGATACATGTATATATATTAAAGTATATATATTAAGCTTGCATACATTAACCCATTAACCCAGGCTCATGCGTTCGAAAACCCCAGCATTACGACCATTCAGAGCCAGAATCGCCCCAGCGTGAATGGGTTAAAATTAAGTGTGCTAAAACTGCCAATTTTTAGACTAAAGCTGCATGATTTTATAGAAGAGTATGCATTTGATTGCCTTTAATGCTTTACATAGACATAATACAAATACCTATTGGCATAATGATATACCAGTAGAATCATAATGGACCTAATTTATGATGCCTGGTTCAGAAATTTTGATTTTATATTATCATTGACTCCCCAGTATTAGAGGCAAATATATTTCCCTTTTAATATAATGTTAATGGGATAACTTAAACATTTATTATTAGATAATGCTCATTAATACCTTTATTGGTTACACCTCTTGTCTGCACCATTAAGAACTATGATTAGAGATTGATAAAAATTGATAGGCATTTAAGATTTAAAGTTTCTTATAACTATCAATGGTAAAGTCTCTTATTTTGTTATTTCTTGTATGTTTTTTGTATATAATCATGTTTGATTATCCCATATTAATGTAAAGTTTCCTTATCCTTTTCAACAAAATCCTGTGTTCCATTCATATCTCTCCTTTGTCTATGCAATGGTTTATATGATTTTAGGTATTTGTCCAGTATCTTCTGTTTATAAATGAAATATTAAAGTTTCTTATTTTGTTACACAAAAACATCAGTTACTAAATATTAACATTTAAAATCTTTATTGCCATTTTGCTCTAAAGTCAAATTGTTTGAAACACATTTTTTATTTCATCTCACCCTAAGGACAGCCTTGCGCAGTTTTAACCAATTGTTGTTTGTGGTTTCGGTCAGTCTGGAGTGTCTGTAGCTGGTGAGGGACCAAGCCACATATGCATTCAGTCCCGTAGTGACTAGAAGAGGCGCTGCAAATATGCAGGTGAAGATAATGGTTGTGTAGGTTTGAAGAAATCTCTCCTGGAAAGAGATATTTTAGGCTTGAGGAAAGTTCAACATATTTGATATAAATATATAATTAGTAAAGATTACATGTATATATATATATATTTTTTTTATTTCTTTTCTAACAAAGACATATAACCATTAATTATGAGTTGATGCAAGGATACTTATCATAGAAATTTGGTAACATTAAGTCTCTTTTTTTTTTCCTTCCCTGCAGTTTTAACATTTTGATCCATTATGTCTCACAGACCACTTCTTACCTTGGTGTAACATAGAGTATACAAGGTGGGCCTATTCGGTTCTGGAAAATCTTCAGAAATGTTCTCATCAGACTCTGCACTGCTTGAAATATTTTCTGCTTCTGGTGTCTGTGATGCTGTCTTAAAATTGATGGTAATATTTCCAGAAAGAGGTGTGGGTGTAGGGGTATTTATGGGAAGATCAGAAGCAAGTTGGTCTGTGAAGGCATTGACAGGGCATAATGGAGGTGTTGAAGACTCCTCCACTGTGGTTGCATCTAATGTTGAGATTGTTACTTCAATCTCTTCTGAAACTTTCTCATGAGATGTAGCAGTAACTGAGGATTCTACATTTGCTTCTATTTTGACTTCAAAGCTTTCATAATTTGCATGAGTGGTGGTCACTTCTGGCAATACTTCAGAGGTATCAATGTATTCATGAGTCACAGAGTCTTCCTGGGTATTACTTATGAGTTTGTCATCAAGAGTTGCTACAGTGAAGGTTGAATTGTCAGTATCATCTAAACTAGTTTCAATATCGGGCTCAGGATTAATCAAGGTAACTGTTTCGAAATCTACAAGTGAGATGACCGGTGGTATTTCAGAAAGGGAGAATGGTGGATATACTGTCCCAGCTACAGGTTCATCTGTCATTTGTGTCTCAGTGAGTGATTGGGTTGAGATGGCAAGAGGTGCTGAATGCTCTTGGTTTTCTTCTGTTTCCTGATCTTGTGTGAGGTTCTCATCAGCTGTTTCCTGATCTTGTGTGAGGTTCTCATCAGCTGTTTCCTGATCTTGTGTGAGGTTCTCATCAGCTGTTTCCTGATCTTGTGTGAGGTTCTCATCAGCTGTTTCCTGATCTTGTGTGAGGTTCTCATCAGCTGTTTCCTGATCTTTAACATCATTGGGATGCACACTGTGTGAAGGGCCAGTAAGAAGATGGATGATATCAGCAATGGATGGTAGGAATGTCTTTGCCAGGTTGGGATTATGATGGGATGTATTTGTTGTTTTTCTTTGTGTTGTATTACATTCAGCTACTATTGTCATGTTAGATAGTAATGGTAGGGCTGGAGGGGAAGGAGTGGCAGTGGCTTTAGCAAGAAGCACCTTGTTGTTATTCAGGGGTAGAACTGTTGTACTGAATCTCCGTACTGGAAATTTTGATAGGACGTTGTGATGTCCTTGAGGAAGCTTTGCTATGTCTTGAAGGGCTGTTGATAGGTTTGGATCATTCTCACTATGTACTTCCTGTAATTGAGTGATGAGAGGTAGATTGAAGTCATTAAGCTTCTCATTAAGCTGATCATCTCGGACATTGTCAGGAACTGTCGAAGAGAAATTTTGAATAATACTACGCACCAAACTAATAACAATCTCTTCTTGTTGGTCAGCAAAGGAATCATGTTGACTATTGTATGCCCACAAATCATCCAGAAGGCCTCGTGTGTGACGAATATCTTGACTTTTTTCCCAGTAAAAAGAATGGTCTTTAATAGCATGTATAGAGTGTACATGGGTGTTACCCCAGAGCACAATCATTAATGTGAGGGCACTGAGACAGGTTGTCATTGTCCAGGTGAAAGGAAAGAGCCTGTGGAACTTACTCGACTGTGACACGGAATTCCGCACTACTTGGAATCTCTCTATACCCATGCCTAAAGCCGAGAAATTTACTGCAGCAAGAGGAAACACCATCAAAGCATAAACCACATAATATCTGTGGCACGAGTTACTGTAAATCAAGTGGGTGAACTGCAGGCAACCATCACAGAACACTCCGACGCCTGTCAGTACTCCCGCTATAGTATCAGTGAGCCCATAGACAGTGAGGGACATCGTTGGCTGCCGGGACTGAGTTGCGATAAGAATCATCGCAATCGCACTCAAGAAGAACCCAAATCCACCAACAATTATGTAAAGCGAAGCGATAAAAGGAATTGCAGACATCTTGGTGTGTTTGGAGTTTGGGTAGAGGAGATCACATCAGCCTTCAAAGCGAGTGTAAATGTTTGCAATCACTTCCCACTGAAACCAAGTAGCCATTTCACAAATGAAACACGAAACACAGGAGCTGGAGGAAAGGAACACCACACAGTACCAGCATCAAGTTACAACTGATGTGTGTCATCTGGTACAGAAATCCTTACACTTCCTTCTCTGTCTCTCTTTCCCTTCCCCCTCCATTCTCTCCCTTCCCTCCCTTCCTCTCACCGTCCCCTACCCTTATCTCCTTACTGACAACCTCCATCCCCCTGCTACATTGCCCTATATATATATATATATATAATAATACCCCTAAAAATATATAAAAAATATATATAAAAAATAATACCCCTCCCTATGTCTCACTACCCTGCCCCCTACCCCTCCCTATGCCTCACTACCCTGCCCTCCTCCCCTCCCCATGCCTCACTACCCTGCTCCCTACCCCTCCCTCCCTATCCTTCCCCCATTACCCCCCCTCACACCCCACCCCACCCCACCTCCCCTACCAGCAGTACCTGTTCCCATTGAAAAGAAAAGAAAAAGAAAGAAAAAAAGAGACTATATCACCCTCATTGTGACTCACCACGATCCACATACACACACTTCCCATAGGGGGCGAATCAATACAATACCGTGTTAACTGTGTCTTCCTCCCATCCCCCTCTTTGTTCTGTAGTGTGTATTGTATTAAATTAATTCAGGTTTTATAAAGGTGTTTTTTTTTTCTTTCTTTCTTTCTTTCTTTTTTTTTCTTATTTTATGATGATCATTAGTTTCATTTTATTGTTATTATCATTATTATTCGGACTATTCCTGCTATTGTTAATACTATTCTCATATTTCATAATCCATCATTATTATAATTTTTTATATTCTTGTCATAGCTTTTGAGACGATGATAGTAGTGATTATATAGTTATTATTATTGATGCTTATTATCACTAATATGTTTACTGTTATTGTCATTATTACCACTATTACCATTACTATTATTATTATCATCATTATTAAAGGTATCATCATCATCATATTTATCATTTTATTATCACTGTTTTTATCAATTTTATCAATATTATAACATGATTGTTAGCATCTTCATTGTCATATATGTATATAAACATACATGTGTGTGTGTTTTAAAGCAAGAATCTGCACTTTAACATTAAATGTTGAAACATACATTGATGAGAATGAATGATTTCACAGGTCAAGATATTTACTTGGTATTTCAATACAATTAGAATTTGTA